>NC_062214.1:5104377-5226877 GCF_902686445.1 Sciurus carolinensis | reverse complement strand
AGGCCACCGTCTCCGCCGTCCCTGGGCTTCCCCCGTGTCTGCGGGCGGCCTCTCCTTGCTCCTGGGACAGTCACTGGATTTAGGACCCTCCCCTCCCCGTCCAGCCTCATCTCACCCAACTGCCTCTGCCAAGACCCCATTTCCCAATAGAGTCCCACTCTGAGGCTCGGGGTGAAGGTGAACTGGGGGACACTGGGGACACTGTCCGGCCCAGTGTGACAGGTGAAGAATGGAGATGGCGGGGACGCGCACGGGAGCGGAGGCTGAGAGGGCAGGAGTCCGCAGGGCAGCCAGGCGTCAACGTCCCTGTGCTGGCGCCTGGGGCCACTGGCCTGGATGTGACCGTGGGTGGGCAGGTGGGTGGGCAGGTGTGGCCAGGAGAGAGTGGTGGAGGACAGAGCCTGCAGTGTCCGCGACGAGGTCGCCCTCATCCATGTAAGAGGGCAAGAGCTCCCCAGGGACCCCAGGAGCCGCTGGGGTGGAGCCGGGCTCCGGGCACAGCACCTGCCCTGCCGGAGGGATGGCGACCCCAAGGGGCCCCTCCCCCGGAGCAGGTCCTGTCCTGGGCTGGCCTCCTGGGCTGGCCTCCCGCACGGCTGGCTGCAGGCAGGGCCCGTGGCGACTCTTCTGCCAGGGGCTCTGCAGGGGGCAGCGGGCAGCCAGCGCCCACCTCCAGCCTTCTCTCTGCTTGACTGACCACTCGACCTCTCTCTGGCCCTGCCTCTCCGCCTGGCCCTGCTACCTGCCCCGCGTCTGAGCCACACGCCTTTCTTTGGTTTTCTGGAACACGCTGAGCAACTCTGGACCGGGGCCTCAGGGGCGCAGGCCGTCCTGGGTGCCCGTGTGCTTCTCTGGTTGGCCTGGCGCCCTGCACTGACCAGCACAGATGGGCTCCTCCAGGGACTCGCCTCACCGCCCAGCCCCGCCCAGCCCGCACGGTCCTCTTGTAGACCCCGCGACCTGCGAGGTCCTCCTATTAAAGGATTTCCGCCACGTCTGTCCACTCCGCATCTCTGTGGCCAGGGCCCAGGGGTTTGCCTGTGGTGTCTGCCCTGTGCCCAGCCCTCGTGGCCTGGCAGGGCTCCCAGCAGATGCCGCCTGCCTCCACCTGCGGATGAAGTGCCCGAGGCTGGGACGTTAGTGACAGTGACGGCTGTGTGGGAGCGGCCGCCTCATCTGCGACAGGATCACAGAGCCACTGGCCACACCGGCATTGCCGCACGTGCAAGCCCCCACCCAAGGCCCACGCAGGCAGCGTGTTCTGTGCCCGCTATGGGCACTGCTCTTGCACCATGCTGGGCACCGGACCCAAGGGCAGCCAGTCACTGGCACCAGCACATGAGCTGAGCCAGGGTCTCTCAGGAATTTGAAATAGGAGACCTCGGAGTACAAGGTGGAGGACAGCAGGGTGGACGTTGATGGTTTCTGGGGCAGGGCTGGACATGGGGGTCACGGCCAAGGCTCCCTTGCTGCTCCTCAATCATGGCGGGCACATCCCACCCCAGGATGGTTGCACAGGCCGTCCCCTCTGTCTCGGATGTTCCTCACGGGGCTGCACAGCTCATGCACTGCCGTCTTGGTCTCTGGATGCCTCCTTCCCCCTCTTGGTCTTTGGATGCCGTCCTTCCCCCTCTTGGTCTTTGGAGGTCCTGCCTGATCGTTACCACTTTCACTCACCACCGGTCATGAACACTTCACCGACTCGCTTGACCCCCACCCCGTTAGCTCTGGCTGGCCTTCCTCCCTCCCTCGGACCGGAGCTGCTGTCCAGTGCAGGACCCTGGCCCAGGCTGTGGAGTAAGGAGCCCCAGGATGGATCCCAGCTCCAGCGCTTCTCGTCTGCATGTCCTGGCCGAGGGACCCTGGGCCAGGTTCCACCCAAGTCAGGGTCCATCCCAGAGGTCAGGGCTTTGCCAGCAAAGGGCAAATGGGTCTCCAGAGTCCACCTCTTGTTCTAGAAAGGAAAAAGCTCTGGGTCTCCACATCTTCCCGATGCACCATGGCGCTGAATTGCAGATCCCTTCCGGCGAGTCGCCGCTCGTCTGTCCCTGTCCCAGGGGCCCGGCACTCAGTCTGCCTGTCCCCAGAGAGGGGTGGCCTCGCACAGAGAGCCTTCTGACTGCCCACCACGTCGCGCCTCAGGCCTCCCTCCCGCTCTGTTGTCCCACTTAGGCTCACGAGGGGAGGGGAGGTCCACGGTCACAGCCTGGGACCCATGGTGAACCTGGGACGCGGGGACCAGGCCCGAGTGCCGCAGAGCTTTGCAGAGCAGTGACAACTCCAACGCAGCCCGGTCGAGGGACAGCCACTGGGCTTTGCTGCCCACCAGGCTCCGCTCCACACACTCAACAGGAGTGGGCCCAGGTGAGCTCAGGAGCTCAGGGTTGCCTGACCCACACCTGCCAGGAGCTTCTGGGGGGATCACACCCCCCTTATCACCTCCCAGTCCCAGGACCCGGCAGGGGCTGGTGCCACTTAGCTGAGCTCTCTGCCCAGAGCCTGGCGTGCCCACCTTCTGGCTGTCAGGGCTGCTGAACAGGCTCAGAGACCATCCACAGAAAACTAGGGTCCGAGAGGCGAGGAGAGGTTGAGGTTCGTGGCTGACGGAGGGCAGGAGGAGCTGTGCTCCCTGGCCAGCTCTCAGCTCCAGGGTAGGGCTGCAGAGCAGGACTAGCCAGGCAGAGGGACAGGCTGGCCGAGGGAGGGGTTTTCGTGCCCCTTCTAGGAGTCACTGGAGGTCTCCCGGGCTCAGCCGCCACCTCTCCTTCCTGGTGTTTCTGGTCATGGCGGCTGGAAGGTGTCTGCAGCCTTCAAGTGGGAGAGAGAAACCAGGCGGGGCTGGGTCAGTTCAACCCTTTGCTACAGTTTGGACGACACGTTTCTCAAATGTCCAACCTGTCTCCAGGCAGGACAGAGCAGAACTGACCCCAAGGTTAGGGCAGCGAGGGGACGGACTCCATGGGGGGACAGAGGCCAAGACGTCCATCCTGCTCCAGCCACCGCAGGACGTCCACAGCCCAAGGCAGAGCCAGTGTCCTCAGCAAAACGGGCTTCAGGTCCCTGAGGAGTAACCGAGGCCACCACTGTCACCATGACCCACAGGCCAGAGGTGCCATCGGCAGCAAAGCCGGGGGACACCAGGAATGCTCGGCCCAGCCCCGCGACCTCCAGAATTGCTCATTCTTAATAGATTAGGAGTAAATGAAGCTGGAGGTTTATTAGGGTTTCCTCAGTGACAGTGTGAAGCCCCATTTCCAAGCTCCCCAGGCCTATCCTACTGTCTTGCCCGCTCCTGGCTGGGGACTGCCCGCGGCTTCTAGAGATGGCTCACGGGTCCTGACCACACGGTCCCGTCCTTAGGCCTGTCCACTCCCATCCTCTGACTTTCAGGAGGGCACGTCCCTTTTGAGAGCACACCTGCCTAGGCCAGGCCCACCTAGGCTCGCCTGCCCCAGGTGATCCTCGTCGGCTAACTGGCTCGCTCATGGGAATGAAGCTCCACACACGCCGTCCCGCCTACACTCCGGGAAGGGGATCAGACTGAGTGCCTCCTCCAGGCAGGATCCCGGGGGCATCTCAGCATTCTGCCTTGCCAGGCACGGTGGGGCCCGGCCTCCTCTGTACTGTGGGGAGGGACAGGGCTCCCTGTGGCCTCTTTCCCCGGCTGCGATGCCCGAGAAAAGAAAGTGAGCAAGAGGCACTGGCCTGTCCGAGGTCTTCCTTCACCAACTTTGGGAATTTTCCAAATCCTGGGCGATGCCTTGGGTACCAAGCGTGGATTGGCATCCACGCGGCTGAAACCGTGGCAACAACAGGAGATGGCATGTGTATGGGAGGGGCGCTTTCGGTCGTGAGTGAGTGACACAAAACCTGACTCAAGGGGCTTAAGAAAAATAATCTATGTAACCGAAATGCTCTTGGTTATCTGGCTTCAGGCACAGCTGGATCCAGGCTCCCAACACGTCATCCTTTTCTCCATTTCTGACGCTGCCTTCCCCAGACGTGCCTGCAGCTCACGGTTTACCTCCCACCTCTCCTTCCAACAGAAAGTGAGACTCTTTCTTCCCAATGGTTTCCCTGAACCACGCATGCTCTGGGTTAGGGTCGTGTCCACCCCTGAACACGGGTTCACTTGGGTTGGATGGAATAGCGATGGACGGGGCCTGAGTCATGTGCCTCCCCTGGGCTTTGGGAGGGAGGCTTTCCCACCCACATCACAGGGGTTCCAGTGGGTGGGTGGAGGGGCCTCTGAGGCATGTGGAGCTTCCGGAAGACGCGGGGTGCATGGGGTGGGCGTGGTGGTGGACAGCAGGGCTCCACACTCGGTGAGCCAAGGTGGGCAGCGGGCCCTCCCCACCACACCACCAGGCGGGAGGCCAGCCAGGGGAGGTCTGGAGCCGGCCCTGTCCGAGGGGGCAGGGCAGTCAAAGTCCCTTCCTGCAGAGGCCCAAGGGAAGGGTGCGGAGGCCCCTGGGGGGGGGCGCTTCTGGTCTGGGAGGGAGGCTGGCCAGGTCTGCCCTGGGAGTGGCGTGGGCAGCAGGGCCCTGTCCCCAAAGCACCCAGCATGCAGGCCCAGCCTCAGGGCCTCCGGCCCGGCCAGAGGCTGCAGATCTGCCCAGCCTCAGCCCTCTGACGAGGAGAGCCCACGGTGGCCCGTGTGCTGCCCAGGCACCTGGAAAGTCCCAGCCGGCAGGACCTGGGTGTCCACGTTCCCTGGGCAGTGGGGGCAGGACGACTTGTGGTCAGTGCACGAGGAGCACGCGGAGCTTGGTCCAGCGGCACTGACGGGGTCAGCACGGTGACCGAGGAGCGCTGAGCGCGGCAGCCGCTCCCAGCCCAGGGCCCTGCGCCTGCCCCGGTCACACTGCGAAGCTGTGCGGCAGCAACCAGGGAGCCCGGCCTCCCCGAGGGAAGTCGATGTCATTCAACTTAGAGAAAGAGTCACATGGCGCCTCCTACCCTGCTGCTGCGCCTCTGCCTCCCCGGGCCCCGCCCTCCAGGATGCAGGAGGAGGCCCTGCTGACCCGTGCCAGGAGGAGAGGTGGAGTTGCTGGCACTCACTTCAGGAGAGGAACGGGAACGTGGCCACATGACCTGGTCCGGGTCTGAAGACTGCAATTGCCATTGATGGCTTGTGGCCCCGGGAGGGGTTCCTGTCTGACCCTCAGGTTCTTCCTCTGTAGAGCATTGGTTTCACAGCATGGCATGGAACCGTTGCTAGGCTAGTTGAGCCTGTGTGGAGCGGCACCGGTGTGGCACCTCGCTGGTCACTGTGACTGTGGGCAGGACTTTTGCAAGGTGTGGGGTGCGCTCCAGGGAGATGCTGTCCATCTGCAATCGCCCTGTGGCCTCGCCTGGTCTTGGTCTACGGCCACCTTGTCTGGCTCAGGTGCGAGGTGAGGAGTTGATCCCTCACTTGATTCTCCCTCCCCCTCCTGCCACCTGCCTCCCCAGCCCCAGCCCCTGGAGCTGACCCCGTGTCCCCTGCCTGGGTTCCTCGGCTCTGCTCTAGGGCTGCCTTTGGTCCTGTCGCTTGTGAAGGCTGCCAGCGTTGCCCGCGTGGCACGGCAGCTCCTCCCTGCACACTGAGTCTGTGGGCGTGGGGCCTGTCCTGCTGGTGGCCACTGGCTGGCGTCCAGGCTGTCCTGGGAACATCCCCCCAAGCTGCAGTATCCCTCCATGCTGGCTCACCCTGCGGCCTGGTCAGGGCGAGTGCAGGGTGCACAGTGCCCGTCCGTCCACTGCCCAGAAGAGGCAGCCTGCTCGTGGGCTGATTTTCCCCCACGGTCACAGGAAGCAGAGGGGTCCACGTGGGGGTCTGGCTGGGGCTGCCTGCCTGTCACGGATCGGTTTATCCCTTGGAGCTGCCTGGTGACCATCTGACCTTTCCCGAGCTCCCTCTCCTCCTGTCCCTGCCTCTCTTGATAATGGTGTGGGCCACTCTGACCTCTAGATCCATTTGCACTTTGACCAAGGGGGACCCTGCAGAGGTGGGGGGCAGACTGCTAGGTGGAGGCATCTGTTGATAGTGGTCTCTGAGGACAGACACCTGGAGCTCGGCTGGCTTTGTGGGCATGTGATCCAGGAAGCACACAGGGCCCCAGGTTCTGGAGGACCCAATGCTGCTGTTACTGGCTCTCTCAGTGGGTCCACATGCAGCCAGTATTAGAACCGTCCTGGGCTTGGGTCTGCGTCCCCTCTGACCTTGCCTGGGTAGCAGGGTTTCCTCCCAGGGGACGCTGTCGCAGGGTCTCTGAGATGTGTCTAAGGGAGCCTCCTAAACCACCAAGGCCATTTGTCTGCTGCAAAGGAAGACGCTGATTAGGCACCTGGCTGTAGCGTGAGGCCCAGTGGCCTTGTGCCCAGTCACAGGGACACTGTGGGTTCTGGCATGTGGGGGTCCCGGCACATGGGCCCCAGGATCTCTCCTTGGAGGGAAGCAGGCTGCTCAGACTTTGGGAGGCCTCCTGTGCCCAGGCGCTCCTACCTTCTGAGCCCGGAGGTCCGCAGCTGCCTGAGGCCCCAGGTGGCCCTGATGCGGCTGGTTTGCAGATGGGGCTTTAGCCGAGGGGGAGGGGCCGGGGCTGCTGCTTCAGGTCACCAGCTTCTCCTAGAAGATCCTGGCTGGCCATGAACCTCGAAGGTGAGGGGTGAGCACAGCCTCTCCAGCAAGCTCCCCAGGGCCCCTTGCATGTCAAGGGGTGCCCTTGACCATGTGCCCACTCCCCTGGGTAGTGAGAGGCCTGAGGAGACAGGCTGGAAGCTTCTGTGGAGCCTGGTCCTGGGAGCCCTGGAGGTGGGGTCCTCGCCTTGCAGTGGGAGAAGCTGGGGAGAGCTCAAGTCCTGGTGGAAGGGGTGCATCTGGCCCTAATCCCAGCTCCATTACTCAGGGTCTCAGAGCCTCAGTTTCCTCCTCATAAAAATGGGCTAATGCCAGTCCTTGCTCAGTGGGGTAGTACAGGGTCGGAGGGCTGGCGCCTGTGGTTTCGTGCTATTTGAAATGAAGCCAAGTGTGGATCTCCCAGACATGGCTCAGCACTCAAGGGTGCTTTTCCATTGAGCAATATCCTCAGTCATTTTTATTTTACTTTTTGAGACAGGCTGTTGTTAAGTTGCTGAGGGTCTTGCTAAGTTTCCCAGGCTGCCCTTGAATTTGCCATCCTCCTGCCTCAGCCTCCTGAGTCTGAAATCTCAGGCATGGCCACTGTGCCTGGCTAGGGCTGCATATATCCTGTGGAGGGTATGTGGCTATATGTCTCATGCGGTCACAGCCGTGGAGGTCAGCACACAGCAGAGAGCCCTGTGCTCCACTCTGTGTAGGGTGGTGAGGGCTGGCCCCGGGGCGTGGTCTCCTGAAACCTCTAAGTGTGACCTGACCGGGGGAAAGTGTCCTTGGAAATGTAATTAAGGATCTTGAGATGAGCCCCTCCTGGATTAAGGTGGGCCCCAAGTCCAAGGCCAGTGTCCATAGGAGGGAAGAGAAGGGGAGGGGATGCAGAGGAAGTGGCCATGTGAAGTCCTCCTGGAGGCCAGGGCCGTGCAGAGGCCAGGGTGGCGTGGCCACAAGCCGAGGAAAGCCCAGAGCCTCCAGAGGCTGGGGGAGGCAGGAAGGATCCGACCCGTGGGGCTTGTGGAGGGAGTGAGACCTTGTGCCACCTTGACTTTGGACATCGGCTTCCAGAACCTGAGTGTGTTTTGACAGCCTAGTTCCTGGTAAGTTGTTGCGACAGGCACAGGAAAGGACCACGGGCCACGCGGAGAGGAATTTTTCTTTCTGTCACTTGGCCCAGGCGCGACCCATCTCACCGTCTGTAGTGCCTCCTCAGGGCGGAGTCCTGGCGGGTGCGGCCCTCGCTTTGCCCTGTTGCGAGGGAGGCGAGGAAGCTCCTCTGACATCCTGCAATCTCGCTTGGCCAATTTCCTTGCTGAAATCAGACCTGGTGGCCGACACCGAGCCCGGTGCCCCGGACTCCGGCTGGGTGGTGGAGCGGCGCAGGGCGTGGTGTGGCCCCGGGAGCTCTGGGCAGGTCCCCAGAGACCTTCCTGTTCTTGGTTTCCTTTGTTTGTTATTTCCATAATCACTGAGTGCTGGGGACTCGAACCCGGGCCTCCAGCATGAAAGGCTGGCACCCTACGGAATGGACTATATGGCCTGCACTGAGACCTTCCTGTTCTTAGGGCAGGGAGCCAGGCGAGGGGGTGTGGCTGAGAGCGAGTCCTGCGGGCGACGCTGTGGGGACGAGGACCGCGCTGCGTGGCCGCCTGCGGGGGTGGCCGTGGGTCCTGAGGAGCCAGGCCACCTCTCGGAGCCCCACGAACCGTCCACAGAGGGGTGGGACGTGCTGCTGCTGGGCAGGGCAGGTGGGACCGAGCGCCCCCGCCCCGGCACCAGCGTCCCAGGTGAGCTGGACGTCCCCCTGGTGAGGGCTGTCCTGGGAGGCTGGGGGACGGGCACCCCGACCGGGCTCCGCCGGTGTGGAGGAACCTCTGCTCTCCACCATGGAGACCGAGGGCAGCGGCCCTGTCCCGTGACTAGCGGGTGCAAGGTGCCCCTTGGTTCTGGGGACTTGGCGTGTCCCCAGGAAGCTGGTGCTTTCCACCTCTGGCCTCCGGCTCCTTGTGTCTCTCACACCAAGTCCCCTGCGTTGTATTTTCCCCGGGTTTCTTGCCTCCAGACCACCCGGTGCGGCTCTCCCCGCTCTGGACGCAGGTGCTCAGAAGTTCACGTTCTCACCTGAAGAGAGCTCCTGTCGCAACCGCATGCTGTTCGCAGCCCTGCCTGCCTGCTCGGGTGCCCGCTGTGCGCTGAACCCGCCAGGTCGCAGTGACGATGGATGTCAGTTGCCGACAGTGGAACCTTCCAGCCAGGGCTAGCGAGCTCTCCACCTGCCCGGAGCAGCACAGTGGCCCGCCGCCCCGCTGCTGGGTACTGCTGCCCCCAGGCCTTGTGCTCCGAGTCCTCCTTGCCTGGATGCCCGTCCTCCTTGCTCCTGAACCCATGTCACACCAGCCCGGTGGCACGCGCAGCCCCGGCAGCTTCTCCTGGGTCCTCCTGGCTCCGGGGCATCCACCCGAGCTGGCCTTTGCTTTTCAGTTGGCAAGACCTGGCACTGTGCAGCCCCGAGAGGGGCTTCTGTGTGTAGTACCTCATTTAATGCCCACAATATCCCTGCCGGGTGGCGGTGTGAGTGTCACTGACCTCAGGTCAATGGGGAAATCAAGGTCCCCAGAGTTCGGGCCACTGCCCAAAGCCACACAGCCTGCAGGGGGCAGAAGGGGGACTTGGACACGGCTGCGTGTTCTGCAGCCTGGGTTTGCTCCTCCGGCCACACAGCCTCTGCAGACCCCGCGAGCAGGGCTGGGTTAGGGGAGGGCTCGCTAGGCTTCTGCCTCGGGACCGACAGCCTGGCCCCTCGAGAGGCGCGATTTGAATGCCAAAAACAGGACCCCGATGTCCCGGCACCGCCCCGCCCCGCCCCTTGCCCTCCGCGTCCAGGCCCAGTTCCCAGAGCACCTTGGGTGCCACCGCTGGCCAAGGCCAGAGTTCAAGGGTTTCAGTCTTCGGGGTGTGCGTGCCCCTGCTCACCCCCAATCTCTGTGAAGGTAGCGCCAGGGAGGTGGGGAAGGGGGCCAGCACCCGCGCTGACCGCGGCACCTCCAGGGCATGGCCGGGGGCTGGGCAGCGTGAGCCAGGCTGGCCTGCGGGACCCAGGCCTCAGCAGTGAGTGGGACCCGAACCACGTCCAGCCCCAGGTCAGGGGGCGTGGTTACTAGGTGCTGGACCGTCCCGCAGTAGTCACGTCCACGCCCCAGTGAGTCCCAGCAACGTCCCAGCTGTCAACAGGTGGCTTGTGTCCCGGGGACGCAGCGATGCCTGCAGAGACCTTGGGCCTCCAGGCCTGGGAGGGGTGTTGCCAGCATCTTGGGCCAGCAGCCAGGAGGCCACGGTCCCCTGCGCCCGGGGACAGCCGCCCCAGCCCTGCAGCGCTCACCAGCTGGGTCAGCAGAGCCGAGGCGAGGCCCCCGAGTGTGCTGTCACCGTCATGGCCCCTGCTTCTCAGGGATGGAGACTGAGGCTTGAAGAGGGGAACTTCCGGAGCCAGCACCAGAGCCAGCAGGGTCGTGTGGAGGGTCCCCGTCAGAGGAGCAGGGTCTCAGCCTCCAGCTTCGTACACAGCCCCTCCTCTGCATTCAGTGCTGGAACTCCATAAATGCTGCTGGTGCTCATCACAGGGGAGGATAATGCGCGCTGGTCACTCAGAAGTACATTATGGCCATTTTCAGTGACGTGGTCTCCATCTGGACCCTGACTGTCCTTGCTGGGCTGCTGGTTCTTCCCCATTCCCAGTGCGACCGGGCTGCCCTGGGGTCTCCCTGGGGCCTGAGCTCCCCAGCCAGGCCCATCTGCTGCTCCTGGTCGCGTCTTGCCCTGAGGCAGGGAGGAGGACACGGGTCCTGCGGGCCACACTCGGGATGTACTCAGGTTAAAGCTCAGTTGTTTGTGGCACGTTCAAGTTGAACAAGGTGCCCGCACTCCCCGCAGAGGCGCCTCCTGCCCTCGGCTTTACTTCCTGTGCACTTTGAGGAAGAGGAAGATCTAGATGCAGAAAGGGGCACAGCACTCAAAGCCCAGGGCGTGACAGACATGCCGGGTAGCCAGTGTCCAGCTGGAGAGAGGGGAGACCCCAGGGTCCTTCATGCCCTGCCGGCCTCTCAGACACCCAAGGGCAACTGCTGTCCTACTTCAATGCCACACCCAACTCTCCCTGCTTCGGGTGACCAAGGCATGTCCTGTTGTCTCTTCCCGTTGGACGTCCAGCTGCCCGTCAGTGGGTAAGCCCGCAGGACCTGGACTGTCTCTCAGCACACTCCCAGCACACAGTTGGTGCTCTGTGCCCCCCCGGGGGTGAAGGAACACCAGCGCCCCTCTCCCCGGGCATCTGGAGTCAGGGCTCTCCAGGGACAGTGCCCACTCAGGGTCAAAACCTCGGGCACAGAACCTGGATTTGCATACATTTGACTGAGGACTCCAGCAACTGCCAGGCAAATGTTAGGAAAATGGGGTCCTTGGGCTCGGGCAGAGGGGGCTGTGTCCTCCCCGCAGTCTGCCCGTCTGCTGGCTGCCCCCTGCTCTCCATGTCCTGTTTACAGCGAGCCCTGGGCTGCCCCAGCGCTGCCCAGACGTCTGCAGGGGGAACATTCCTGGAGCTTCTCAAATGCTCAGGGACGCCTGGTAACGGGTCAGCCCCAGCCAACCTGGCTCCCCAGACCCTTGCTCTCCGTCCCTTAAAATAGCCTGCTCTGGCTATTTTGGGTTACGGAAAGCCACAGGGAGAGGCACTGTTCTCAGGGGGACCCAGAGGGGCCCAGAGCCACTGATCCTAAGGGCAGGAGGCCCACAGGCCGCTGCAGCTGCCGAGGGTCCCCCTGCAAAGAGGAGCGTCTACAAATTGCAAATGAGCAGGCTGCACGCAGGAGCAGCGGGAGGGGACCTGCGGACGCCGTCCCAGGGCTCCCTCCTGTCCACCATCTGGGCCGCTGGACTGCCTGGCCCAAGGTCAGTGGGTGGTGGCCTGGATGACTGGACTCCCGTCAGGTGGGCCTGGTGGCTTGAGAAGGTCTTGGCAGGAACACATGGCACTCTGGTGGGGCGGCCGGGGCGGCCGGGGTGGTCACTCTGCCATGGACGACAAGGAGGCTGGAAGCTGTGGGCACCCACGTCAGAGGCTTCCCTGCGTGCAGAGCCCCCGCCGGCCCAGCGCGGCCCTCAGAGCCGCTCTTTCTCGGCTACAAAGCGTCGAAGCTAATTTGAGGAAAAGGAAGGAGGTGGGGCCCGGCCGTGGCCGAGGTAGCCTGTTCCTTTCCCGTAACGTGAGCTCAGCCCACTGCTGTCCATCAAGTGCTGGG
Organism: Sciurus carolinensis; assembly: GCF_902686445.1. NCBI lineage: Eukaryota > Metazoa > Chordata > Mammalia > Rodentia > Sciuridae > Sciurus > Sciurus carolinensis. The sequence continues at coordinate 5,214,970 of NC_062214.1, read as the reverse complement.
AGGAGCAAGGGACCGTGCCAAGGCACATACCCAGCTGCTGTGGCCAGTGTCCTCAGACGAGCAGGGCTCTCGGTGCTGCTGACCGGGGAGCAGGCCGCAGGGCCGCATCCTGGGCTCGGGTCCTGCCAGCCTCGGCTCCCCAGGTTGTAAAATGGGGCTGGTGGCAGCCTGGCAGCCGTGGTGTGCGCTCCGGATGACGCAGGAGGGTCGCTGGGCAGGGAGTGGGCCGCCCCCCGCTGTGGCCAGGTGCCTGCACCCAGCCCCGCCTGAGCCTGTGTGTGCGAGGTGCTGCCCGGCCCCTGTCGGTGCTGCAGTTCCGGTGCCCTTCCCAGCTCAGGGAGAGGCCGAGTCCTGGGGTGAGGCGGGCAGGGCTGGTGCCCCTCAACCTCCTCGCTCCCACCCACCCCCTGCCCCCGGCTGTCACAGCTGCCAGGCGCCTGCAGCGTTTGATGGGGCCTTTGTCTCTTCTGACCTGGAATCTCAGTGGCAGGCTGGCTGCTGCTGTGACAAGGACGTTCTTTACTGGGCTGCTCTCACTCTCCACTTCCCATTCCCAAAGAGCAGTAGGGGTCGGGCTGGCCACTGGAGTCAGGGCTGTGGCCACCGTGCTCCCGGGGAGTCCCCTCTAGGGTGACCCAGGGTGGAATGAGGGTGGGTGACGCTGAGGCCGACAGGGCACAGCCACTGCCCATCCCAGACTCTCCTTCCCTGTGGGGGACCCTGGGCCGGGCACCCTGTGCCTAGCAGCCCAGTCCAGACCCCGAGGTGGGACCTGCCCCCAGGATCCTAGACACCCTGGCCAGGGGTGCCTGGCGTCGAGAGCTGGACCTTCCTCTCCCAGGTGGCAGAGGAGGCCTGGGCAGCGAGGGAGCTGAGGGGCAGGGCGTCTGGGCCTGGGGCTCGCCGTCCCCTCCGTCCCCAGGACTGGCAAAGGAGGGTTGGGCAGCCCACCTGTCGAAGCCCTGGAGAGCGCGGGCTGGATAAGAGCAAGGCCCTGCTTTCCAGCAGGTGGCCCGAGCCCGACCCCCCATGGGGCTGGGGATGGGGGCAGGGCAGCCAGGGGGCTCTGACCGAGAGGGCGGTGGGCTTGTCGACCTGCAGAGGGGCCAGGCTGGACTTCAGCAGAGGCTTGAGGAAGACACCAGAGCCGTCAGGTGAGACTCCGACTTCCGGGTTAGAATGTGGCCCAGTCCCTCGGCCTCCCAGCCTCTGCATCTGCGAAGTGGGCCGTGGAGACCTGGAGCTGTGGTGCCTGGGCATCACACATTCCCACTGCACCCCAGGGCCTTTGCAGGTGCTGTGCCCTTTCCCAGCATCTCCTCTCCTGACACCTCGGGCTCTGACCTCCGGCTGCCCACCTCCCTCCCAGTGCGCCTGCCCTGGCCCCACCCCACTCTCCTCTCTGGTGTGAGCAGTAATGTATCTTAATCCTAAGTCACCAGAACCTTCAGCCACCCTGCAGCTGGAGGCAAAGGAGCACATGGCCAAGGAGCTTGTCACTGCGCAGGACTGCCTGAGGGTCAGAAGCTTCTGGAATGTCCAGGCACCCCAGTCCCTTGTTCTCTGGAAGCTGATGTGCAGGCAGCAGGGCTCCTGTCCAGCCTCACGTTACTTCACATCTGCCTTCTCTTCCTCTCGGGAGAGGAGGTCTGCTCACCTCTCTCTCTCTCTCTCTCTCTCTCTCTCTCTCTCTCTCTCTCTCTCTCAGCTGGAATTCCTGGGGGGCTTCGGCACCCCTGACCCAGCTCTCCTGAGGTTCTGGAGTGGATAGTCTAGGTGCAACTTGGACGCTGGGATCTTTCAACGTCCCCGGGGGCTTCCAAGGCGGGGCCAAGCCTGAGCTCGGCAGCGCGACTGGATCTGAACAAACAGCAGCCGCATTAACTGCCCTTGGTGAGATCTGTGTGCAGGATGCTTATGAGCAGACGTCTCGCACCCAGCTCCCCCCAGGACCAGCAGGGCCTGAAACTGCAGAAGCAGCTGAGAAAGGCCGTAGGGAACGGTGGACACTGGGCCACGGTGGGTGGGAGCCAATGCCCGTCCTGGAGCAGTGGCCAGGACCCGGTGTCTGGTGGTCAAGTCCAGGGAGCAGGTCCCACAGGTGGGACCTGCTAGAAGTCAAGAGATTCGGGGAATCTGACCTCTAGTGTGAAGTTTAGAAACATCAGCAAGGAATTCAGCCTGGAAGGAGGGAGCGGAGCAGCCCTGCCCACGGGTGACCGTTGCCCACAGGGGCTGGTTTGAGGCCTTTGCTTCACATCCACGGTCATTTTCCTGACTGTGGTACCCACAGGGTTAGAGACTCGGAGTGGAAAGGGGTTGGTCAAGTCGCTGTGGGGGCTGAACAGTGTCCCCAGGTGTCTGCCCCGACCTCCGTCCTGCGTTGGACGTGCTGCTCACCTGCTGCGGGGACCAGGCTGCAGGTGGATCTCAGGTTGCTGACCACCTGCTTTCAAGCCGCATTGTGGGGTGCGACAGGGTCCTTTAAATGTGGACAAGGGAAGCTGGAGGGTCAACCCCAGTGTCAGAAAGACCAGCCTGGCCTTTGCTCGTCCTGGGGAAGGAGGAACACAGGGCTTCCAGCCTGGCACAGCCTGGTGCACAGTTCCACGACACCCTGGTTCCAGCTCAGCTCCGAGCGGTCAGATGTGACTCTGGGTCACTTCATCTCCTGGCGTGTGATGTTGTCACAGCAACCAGAGGGAGCAGGCATCGTCGTCCAGCTGAACGAGCGAATGGAACCTGGGTGGCGCTCCGGAGTCTGTGTGGTGGGTAGTCTGAAAGTGTGGCCTCACCAGGCGGCCTGGGTTTTCTGGGATAAGCTGGGTCAGTATCTGCCTCCACAAGGAGCAGGAGGCGGGGACATGCAGCCTCTGCCTGTGGGACACCGAGGGGGTTGCTCGTCAACCACTCCCAGGCCCCCGGGGCCAGGACTCCTAGGTACTCCCAGCACTGAACCCCAGGGTGTCGGGTGACTCCCAGAATGCACCTGGACTTCCCTGGTGGCCAGGTAGGGTCATGTGATGTGCACGGGCTGCTGGGAGGTGTCCTGAGCACAAGGGTGGGCGGAGCCAGGCCATGCAGGCAGGGCACCACCTCAGGAGGACGGGGAGGGTCAGCGGTGGGGTGGGCGTGGGGCGCTGGCGCGGCAGGAGGCAAGGAGTCACTATGAGAAGCTGTCTTAGACATCGCGTCCTCTCCCAGAGGCCGGCAGGGGACTCTCCCTCTTCGTAGTTAAATTCAATTTGTCTACAAGAAAGCAAAACACTCAACCAACAACCCAATAGCTTAAAAAAGGATAGAAATGCACTTCTCATAAATTTTTCTATCCTATAAAATTAAGTCTAGGAACAGCGTCCCAGGACTAGCAGGGAGGCAGCTCTCCAGGCTCTACAGCTCTTATGCTTCTAGCCTGTGCCTTTGCTATCCTTGTGGTCTGAAGTTGTTGCCTAAGCTCCAGCCATCATATCTTCTTTTCATCTAGGAAGAAGAAAGGAGAAAGATGTTCCTGCTCCTTTTTAAAAGTGAACTTGGGACTGGGTTTATTAGGCCTCACTACCCATATTGAAAAGATATGGAACATTATTTTATTTCCTGTGGTTCTGGGACTCAAACCCAGGACCTCGTGCATACCAGGCAAGCTCTGTACCACTGAGCTACACCCCCCACCCCTCCCCTGATCCTTTGAAGAGCATCTTTCAGAGAGCTCCTGCTGACCTCTCTGTGTCACATGGCTGTACCTCACATAAGGGAGATGTCCTTACTTACCCTGGGTGGCCAGGGACCCCCTGAAAGCTGGGAGTCTCACAACTGGGGCAGAAGAGACTGGACGAGGGGACAGCCCACATGCCTGCCAGTCTGCCAGGTCCGGTCTGCTTGGAAGGACCAGCCAGGGATGGGCAGGAAGTCGGTGTGACTGTACCCTGACTGGCTGTGTGACCCCTGAGCAGGCACTTAGCCCTTCTGGGCCTCTTTTTGCTGGTCTTCAAAATAACCAGCTTGAAATCAAATGTCTCCCGTGTCCCTTTCTGTGGGATCTCGCTGTGGGGCTAAGAGCTGTGTCCTTGGCTGCCAGAGACAGTACCTCAGGCTGTAAAGGGCGGGAGGAGCCGCCTGCGTGGAAGGGCTTCCTGTCCTGGGGGCCTCGGGAACATGTCCCCTCCTGAGCCAGGTCCTCCTCCCGACCAGACGTGGGGGCCGGCTTTTGGCCAACGAGCTGCAGAGAGCAGAGGGCGTCACTCACCACCGTAGCGAGCCAGGAACTAACTTTACGAAAAAATAGGAATCACTGGTTTCCTACGGCTGCCGTGGCGAATGGCCGTAAACCCAGAGGCTTGATCACCTGTTCGTTCTGCAGGTCAGGGTGTGACCGGGCCTTCCTGGCTAGGGCCCAGGTGTCCGCCCTTCTCGAGGCTAGGACACAGCATGTCCCGCTGGGCTGCAGGGCCCAGAGCGTGGCTCCAGACCAGACCCCAGCCACTCTCCAGCCGGCCCCAGGGCCTGCTCTGCTGGCGACGGTCGGCGGGCTCTGAAGCCGCTCGCAGACAGCACGGTCTCCTGGAATTCGCTTCCAATCGCACGGGCTCTGAACTTGTTCCGAGCAGCCAGTGAACACAGAGGAGCCGGGCGTGGGCCGGACAGCGAGAAGCTCTGGAAACCGCTGGCAGGGCTCCCCTGCCCAGCCCAGGACCCTCTGCGGCCCAGCAAGGCCGCCTCCTGGCACTCACCTCGCCACGCCCCTCCCCTCAGCACTCTGAGTTCCTGGTGTCCCTTACAGTTGGCGCCCAAGGCAAGTGTCCCAGCCCCTGGAGAGTTGAGAGGACAGCTGGAATTCTGCAGCCTAAGCACCAATGACAAAGGGGAGTTGTCCACTGACTCCAGAGCCCAAGGACAGCACCGAGGAGCCCCAGCACAGCAGCCGACTCTGAGGACAGATGGGGAGCAGGTTCTGGGCAGCTGGGTACATGGGCTTTGGTGTCTCACTCCCAGGGTCAAATTCTGGATCTGTTTGAGCTCTGTGACCCTGGGCAAGTTTCTTAACTTCTCTGTGCCTAGTTTTCATTTGTAGGAGGGGGAAACAATGGAGTCCCTTGTGTTGTGAGGCTCACATGACGTCATTGCTGAAACCACCCAGTCTGGGGGGAGCCAGGAGCAAGGCACCTGGGCTCTGGCCACTGCCATCGGGCGCCCTGTCGGGGGCTCGGCACGGTGGCACTGGCCTGGGCAGACCTCTGTGTGTGGGGACGCTGGCTTCTCCCAGGTCTGCCCTCTGCCTCCCTCTGCCTTTCTTCCCCTTGCCACAGTTGCCCGCACCCTGGACACCTGTTCACGGGCTGCCCAATGTCCCTGTGGGAGGCAGGGCTTGTCCTTTACGGCAGAAGAACTGCACCCCAGAGAGTCAGGCCTGTGGCCACAGGAGCTGGGTCCTGCCAGCCACCCAGTGGCCACCCACATGGCCCCAGTCACCTTGAGGCCGCAGGAGCTGGTCCCACTGCACAGACGAGGGTGGCGTGCTCAGCTCTTGCTAAGGACACGTCGGTGCTCTGTACTATCTCCTTTTAAGATTCCAAGGGTCACCGAGAGACTGAGGCACAGGGAGACGAAGCGATCCGCCCGTCACGCCAGCTTGGGGCCGGGCCCCAGGGCCGCCATCCTCGCCAGCTGGAGGTGGCGGGCAGGGTCTGCAGCCAGGTCACTGCAGCCCGTCACCGGGCCTGCTCTCAAAGGGAGCCTTGTGACCCCAGCCCCTCCCCGGCTCTGGCTGCCCCCGTCATGGCGAGCTGCCTCGCCAGAGGCCGGATGTGCTGGGGACAGTGACCACAGACTGAAACCTCTGGGGCCCGAGCCAAGGAGAGCTCTCCACGCTTCAGGTGGAGTGTCCGGGGTCTCCCGGGGCCGCGTGGGAAGGCGGACGCGGTGCCCTCCTCGGTGCCCCCGCTCTGCCATCCGATCACACGATATTTAGGATTTAGAACTTTCCCCAAATACCCTCTTCTCATGGCCAGTTTCCCCGAGGGTCTGCCCGCACTTGGGTGGATAGAGGAGGTGGAGGCTGGTGGCTCCGCGGGCGTCCCCGCAAGCCCACGATGCCTCACACGGACCTCGTGTGCAGCCTGAGCGCCTCGCCACCCCCAGCTCAGGAAGGGCGCGGAGGGTCGTGCCGCTAGAAATAGGGAGCATGTCCCCTTTGGTGAGGAGTTCGGGTCCCCCTCAGGTACAGAACTGTGTCCATCTCCGAGAAGGACGCCCCTACCTCCCACACCTATGCCTGGAGCATCGGGGGAGCCTGCAGGTTACAGGTCACCTGCGGGCTCTGCAATTCCAGACGTGCCGGCTGAGACGCAGCTGATCGAGGGATGCAGGCCCGAGCGGGCTTCCAGCTGCTGCTTCCTGACTCGCCTTTCCATTCACTCTGAATCTCACTGCTGAACTTGAGTCACAGCTGGGCCTGCTGGGGCACCCTGTCATCCCAGGGGCTCAGGAGGCTGAGGCAGGAGGACCTCAAGTTCAAGGCCAGCCTCAGCCACTTATTGAGGCCCTAAGCAACTCAGCGAGACCCTGTCTCAAAATAAAATATAAAAGGTCGGGGGATGTTGCTTGTGGTTAAGCCCCTGGGCTTAATCCCTGATACAACAAACAAACAAACAAAAACAAAACAAACAAATGAAAAAAGAATTACTTTAAAAAACAAACCTTCCAATCCTGCTACAATGAATGGACGACACTGTCACTTGCCAAAGCAGGGACAGAAGCGATCGTAATGGGCACGTTGAGCAGCCCTCTGGCCGTCCTCCGCCCTGAGGCTGGGCCCTCCCCACTGTGGATGAGGAGGCGGCGGTGGGACAGGGACAGCCAGGATCCCTCCCCGTCCTGTCACGTGTGCGGACCCGGGTCCCTCCCTGCTTCCTGGCGCTCGCTGTGCTGGGAAGTTTGGGGACCTGGCGCCTGGCTCATGAGCGCCGTCCCCACGTGCGCTCAGCTGTCCGTCACAAAGACCGAGATGCTCAGGGCAGAGCCGAGCAGGTCCGTTTGGACACGTGGGAGTTTTGGGCCCTGGTCGCCCCGAGGCAGCCACGGGGCTGGGTGAGGCCACACACGCCATGGCGCTCACCTCATGGCCAGGATGTGAAAGAGAGGAAGGGGGAGGGCAGGCCCACTGAGCCCTGCGAGGGCGTGGCCCCGCCGCCTGAGGACCTCTGGGCAGGCCACACCGTCTCCCCACGGCCAGGACAAGGACCGGCCTTGAGCACGTGGGCCTCTGGGGCAGGAGCAGCGCCTCCCACTGGCCAGGCACGCTGAGGACCCGCTGCACAGCCAACGTCAGCTGAAGCAGCCCTCCCAGGACCCCCATCTCACTGGTGAGGGCGGCACAGCACACGCCCACCCCAGTGTGGGGCACACAGTAGGTGCTCAGCAAACACTTGATCAGCACCACCGGAGTGAGGAAGGGAGACAAATTCAGACGCCAGGTCTGCGGGGGTGGGGGATCCTGCCGGCCGTGTGCCGTGGTGTCCTCTGCTGTGCCCGAGCCTCTGTCCTCACCTGCACCACGAGGCTCTTGGAGCCAGGCTGCTGCCATGGCGCCAGGTGACGCTGGCAGGGGTAGAGCCTGGCTGGGGGCTCATCCTCCTGGTGGCACTCTGAGCTCTCGTCCCTGAAGACAAGGGCCACGGCTTCCCGTTCACGGCACGGCTGTGTGTCTGATTTGCCTTTCAGTGCATTCGATTCCTGAGGAACGAGACCCTTGTGTGGTCCCACGTGGAAGTGGGTTCAGACCTGGGTCACAACTGCAGGCAAGGTCGCGGGTGAGCCGGCTTCCAGGAACCCTGCCTGGGTCCCTCAGGGCAGTGCGGCCCGTCCGTCCTCGGCTGGGAGTGTGGGTGCTGTGGAGAGCCGGGCTCTCAGGGGCAGTCCGAGGACACTTGGCTAGGGCCCCAGATGTGCTCTTGCTGCCTCCCGGGCCCTGCTGGGCGTGCAGCCTCCGCCCCAGACCGGGTGGGTATTTTTAGCACACAGGCACCCCGCACAGCCTGCACGCTCTGACCAAATTTAGAAATCTCAGGAGCCTGCGCTGCTGCACATGAATGAACAGCCCCCAGCGCCCGGGGGCTCCGGAGCGGCCGTGGGAGACCAGCGCTCTGCCGAGCGTCGGGGAAGCCCAGGGGCGGGAGCGAGCAGCGGGCAAGAGGAAGGCGTGGAATCACGTGTGTGGCCTGGACCAACCTTGGGACAAGCTGAGCAAGCCCACATGACCTGGGCTTGAGTCTACCGGCCAGCAGGCTGCTGCGGTGGACTGTGGAGGATGGGTCGGGGGCGGGAGGGCTGGGGAGGATCAGCTTCGCCCTGACGCAGGGCTTCGTAGCTCCTGTTTCTTTATTAAGATAACTCTGGGTTTCTTCTGAAATTGGAATGCCGTAAGCATCAAGAAGTCTGGAAATATCCCAAGACTGAAAACCTTCAAGGCAAACGGTTCTAGGGGTTTTCCGGGTGGACCAAGGCTGAGGCTGAGTGGTGGGCCCTTGCTCCTGGCCCTGGTCCACGGGATGCTGACCCGCCTCCAGCTCCAGGGAGGGCGTGGCCAGGCTGGCCAATCAGAGCGCAGCATGCCCAGCTCGGCATGGCGCGGGGTGCCCAGGCTTGAAGTCCACTGGGCCCGGGTGATGGCGTGTGCCTGGAGCTGCCGGCCACCTCCGTGACCCCAGGAGGCGAGAGCCCCACAAGCCGGCGTGACGCAGGAAAGCTCAGCCGCGAGGAGCTGCCTGAGGATCTACTGTGGAGCCTCCGGCCACAAGGGCCCCCACCCCCTGGCGACCCGAGCCGGCCTGAGAGGACTGTTTCTGCCGGCCCGGGGCAGTGGTGTGCGGCGGCTGGTACGCCACCCGGGCGAGAGTGTCTGGAGTCGCGCATGCCGTGGGGAAGCCTGGCTAAGATCCGATATGTGAACTTAGAGTTTAGAGGGCTCTCTTGGGAGCGAAGGCGTGAAGGGTCCCACCACGCTCCCTCTCCCGAGCTCTCGGGTGGCTGCCTCTCCTGCAGCCACAGGAAAGACAGACTGTCATGCGCCGGGCAACCCGACTGTGTGGTGGGATTCCTGCCCCTGGCGACCGTGTAGCTGGCTGGGCCAGCACAGCTAAGAAGTTTGCATGACGATGGCCTAATGAGTGCTTCTCAGGCCGCGTCCCCGGTGTTAAGCGCTGCGTGATGGTGCCCCTGTGTCTCAGGTCAGCAAGTCCCCTGGGTGAGCTGGAAGTCACCGTGCTGGAAGGATTTACACGGGGGCTCCCCTGCCCACAGCCGTTGTTCAATTTGCCAGCAAGGCCCTGAGAGGGGCCTGGGACACACACGCTGTGGCTCTGCTCTGCAGCACCCCCAGGGACTGGAGAAGGCTTAGGCGTCTTTAGGGTGGGAACCAGGATTTCTTTCTGTGGCTGGACCAGTGTCCAGGCTGGTGGACCAATACACTGTACTGATGACTGACTCAAGACCAGATCCAGACGCCCAAGGTCACCTGGTGGTGCTCAGAGTACCCTGACACATCCCTGCAGGGACCAGCTGCGCGCCAGGCTCTGGCCTGAGCACTCACTTCTGCACAGCTCCTTGGGGTCGACTTTCGGGAGCCACCAGCTGAGGCAGATCTGCCCGTCCTGCTTCTCTGCCAGTCCTTCTGATCAGAAGGGGAGGAGGTGTCTTGCATTGAGGTGAGCCTGACATCGACACTGCAGTGCCCTGACCATCGGCAGCTGACCAGAGGTTACAGGCCCTTGAGGGCTCGTGTCTCTCCCCTGAGGGGGTCCCTCCTGTCTATGGAGAAACCAGTTTCTTGTTTTGAGTGTGGCAGAGGTTTCTTTGAAAATAATGGTATTTAGAGAAAGTTGGGACGCACCCAATGGTACAGATGACCCCGGAAGACATCCTGAGTGGTTGGGTTTGGGGGCGTCTGGTCCAGTCCAATTTCCAGAGGCCGTAGGAGGGTGGGCGGTGGCGGGGAGCCAGGAGCCTGGGCCCACCTGCTCTGTCATCCTCAGTTCCTGGGTTTTCAAGGTCAGAATGCCACCCACCTTGGAAAGTGCTGGCATCCATGGAGCAGGGGAGAGGGCCACTTTTGAAAAAAGCCTGGAGCCACTTACGAGGAGGGGAAGAGGTTCCACTACAGCCACTTGCCATCACGGGACTGAGGTGCATGTGGACAGGGGCAGCACAGAGGTTTCCCTGGCTTCACCTGGGGACAAGGCCAGCTGGGCTCCAGCTGAGCTGCTGCTTTGCAAGAGGAAGGAGCAGAGCAGGCTGGGGACCTTGACGGACAGCTCAGGAAACTCTTCCACCCTGGGCTCCTGGACAGCCAGAGCCTGTTACAGAGGCCACTGCTATGCCGTCCCCTCCAGAGCGTCTTAAAGTACCACAAGGCCGAGTGAGTGCGGATGAAGGAACACCCAAGAAAATGTCCATTTGGGTCCAGCTGTGTCTGGGAGGGATAATGCATGATGACCGGGTGAGCTTTATCTTGAAGACCAAGGCTGCATCAGTCTTACCAGATCAGTCGACTTGATTCATGGTATCAGCAGACTCCGGGATCATCTTAATTAATGCAGAAAAAGCATTTGACAAAATCCAACATCCATTCATAAGGACACTAAAACGAGGTAGACTTGGCATCAACTGGACAAGGGACAGTCCAAAAGCCCACAGCTAGAGTTGCGTAAGCAGAAGGCTCCATGCCCCTCCCCTGACTTGGGAACAAGACAGAGATGCCCACTCTCACTTCCTGTTCAGCACCATGGTGGAGATACTCACTGGAGCCACACAGTGAAGAAAAAACAAGAGAGATATACACGCTAGAAGGGAAGAAATAAACTTGTCTGTTTGCAAGGGCATGGCTGTCTACACCAGATGCAGAGGAATCTGCAAGCTGCTAGAGCCAATGAGTTCAGCAAAGTTGCAGGACACAAGGTCCGTACACAAAATTCAACTGTGCTTCTCCATACTAGCATAGGACTATTGGAAACTAAGCTTTAAAACAGTACAATTTATAATCACATCAAAAAATTACAAAAACCTGTGGTGTAAATTCTCCATTGTACAAGATCTTTGTATAAGGATGAAAGAAATCAAAGGAGACCTGCATACATGCAGGGATCTGTTCCTGTGCCCATGGACGGGAAGGTTCCATGCAGTTAAGGAGAAAAATTCTTCCCAAACTGATCTAAATCATCTCTCCAACAATCCAAGCAACATTTTTTTTTTTTTTTTGGTTTGTTTTGCATGAAACAACAAGCAGATTTGAAAACAAAAAAATGTTGCTTGGATTTTTTTTTTTTTTTTTAATGGAAAGACAAAGCATCTAGAATAACACAAGCTGTCATGGAGAAGAACCCCTTTTGGAGGACTTGCACTGCCTGGTCTTGAATCTCACCACGAAGCTATGGCAATGGAGACAGAGTGGCGCTGAGGAATGGGCTCCTGGGAACAGAATAGTCTAGAAACAGATGCGCACACAGGTGGCCAAGTCACCTCAACGTGGCTGCAGGGGAGAGCCGGTGGAGTAAGGATGGGTGTGGGATGATTGGGGAGGGATCAGCAAGGCCATCCATATGGGAAAAACAAACTCCCATTCACGTCTTGCACCGGAAACAAGGTCTGGCTGAAAACGAATTGTAGACCCAAGTGCAAAACATGCATCATAAAACTTGTGGCAGTGAACCTCGGAAGAGATCTTTGTGACTTTGGGTTATGCAAAGATTTCTTTGATATGACATCCAAAGACTGATTCATCAAAAAATGGATAAATTAGACTTCATCAATTTTTTTTTTTTTTTTAAATCTGCTCTTTGAAAGAATGAGAATGAGAATGAAAAGGCACAGAGGGGGAGAAAGTATCTGCCCAGCACATGGCTGACGGGAATTGTGTCCAGAGTACAGCCAGGGTAAGAAGCGGTCAAAGGAGGTGGACGGCAGTGTCGCTAACAAGGACGCAGATGGCAAATCAGCCCAGGAAAGGCTTTTCGAAATCTCCAGCTTTTAGTGAAATTCAAGCGGAAACAACAGTGAGGTCTAGGGACACCCGCCGGGATGGCTGTGAGGGACCCCAGGGCAAAGCCTGGCAGGGCCAGCGAGGGGGTTTCTGGGGCCACGGGAACACCCCTACCTGGTGGGGAAATGCAGTGGCCCGGGAACCGCGGAGGCAGTTTAGAAGTTCCTTATACGGATGACACACCCTCTATGACCCAGAAATCTCAGCCCCAGGTCTGCCTCAGAGGAATGGAAAACACGTTTATCCCAAAGCTGTATGCAAACGTTTGTAAGGGCTGGACCCACTGACCCCCAAATGGGGGACAATGCAAATGTCCTTGGGCTGATGCTGCAGTGTGGATCTGTAATGAGGCCCCGTGGGGAAGGCTTGGTCCCCAGTCTGTGGTGCCACCGGCAGGTGGTGGAACTCTCAGTGGGTGGGGCCTCATGGAAGGAAGTGAGGTCACTGAGGTGTGCCTTGAAGGAGACGTTGGGACCCCAGCCTCTGCATGTCCCCTTCCTGGTCTCATGAGGGGAGGAGGCATCTTCTGTCACATGCTTCTCCATGATGTACTGCGCCTCCATAGGCTCAAAACGACAAGGCCCATTATGGACTCAAACCCCTGAAACTGAGCCAAATTAAGCCTTTCCTCCTTTCACATTGATTGCCTCAGGTGTTTTGTCACAGTGACAGAAAGCTGACTGATGCGACTGGTGAATGGACCAATGAATTGTGGGATATCCAGAGGAATGATGGGATAATACTCAGCAGTACACAGAAAGGAACAGGGAGCCCACAATAGGCAGGGCTGAATCTCCAGGTGCTTCTGTTGAATGAGTGGATGATTCCATCTGCGTGACATTCTGGAAAAGACCAAACCACAGGGACAGGACCGAGTCAGTGGCTGCCAGGGGCTGGGCAGGTTTGGTGCTGTGATGGGGGATGATGCCCTCCACCTCTGCATTACAGTGCGGGTGAACAAGGCTCATTTGTCAGAACTCGTGGACACTTGAAAGGGGGGATTTTACTACAGTTTTGGGTTAGGTCTCAAGATATTTTTTTAAAAAAATTAAATTTAAAAATATATAATGCATTGTTGGAAAATAACACTAATAACTCTGCTATCCATTCACAGATAATCCTAAACTAATTCCCATGTGGCCAACGTTTGAAGGCCTGAGCTTCTCATATCTAATTTCTGATTCTTTTTGGAATTTTTTAAAGAATAATTCTTTAAATGTCAACAACCCACGTGCACAAATTCACTCGCCCACACCCTCAAGGTCATGATACCTGCCGCAAGCAATGGCGGGCACCTTTGTGGAAGGCATGGGTCTCCCTCCAGGCACAGCAATGTTCTGGCAGGACGGAAGGAGCTGGCAGACCCAGAAAGAGGACTTTCACACCGTCAACCAATCCTGCCTGGCCCGGTGCATGAGACTCCTGTGGAGTCAGAGTCCTGCTTTGTCACTGTGGACAGCTGGCTCACTTGCTGTCCCCTGAGTGCGTGACCATGTGGGCCTGCGTGGAGGAGGCTGGCAAGTTCCACCACCGGGTCACATGTTGGAGGCAGGGGATCTGCCTTCAGCCCTGGCCTCTGGACAGCCAGCTGACAGGCCACTAGCAAGGTCCAGTTGCTCTTTTAGGCAGAACTGCCCAGAATGCAGTGCCCGGGGCCTGGCTAAGAAGGGAGCTTTGCTTTCCCTGCCATCAGTGGACAGGTGACCTCAGGTGCCGTCACATATGCCACATCCAATCCTCACACGTGGCCCTGGGGTGGGGAGTGTCCTGAGTCTGTACTTTTTACAAGATCCCTGCATAGTGCTGGTGCCCAGAGGGGTGTATGAAGGTTGTTGTCCAGGGCTTTGCATGTGGTGATGGAACGGGGCTTGCACCCCAGGGACCTGGGCACGGCGGGTCGGACGAAGGCCAGGGCCAGCCACGGCTGGAGCTAAGCACAGCTCTGAATCAGGAGGGACTGTGCTTGTTGGTCAATGTGCATGAAGTGACCAGTGACCACCACGGTGTGACGTACACACCCAGGTGGCAGGATCCAAGGTCCTGAGTGCTGCCAGAGCGGGAAGCTCCCACGGACTGCGAGGAACGCTGCCCACCAGCTCCTGGCAAAGCTGGGCTCTCCCTCTGCCCCCGATTCCTGTTTCCAAAGTTATTTCCCCTGACTCCCATCCCCCCGAAAAAGCACCAGGACTGGGCAGCGGGGGCACAGCTCCTGCCTCCCACGGCTAACAGGTCTCTCACATCAAATGCACCGAGTTGCAGCGGGTCTCGTCCTGGGGATCAGGTTCCCAAGTTTCAGACACAAAAAGGGAGGGGTCAGGAATCACCAGTTTTGGGGAGGCTGCCGGCCTGAAGTCAGGGGTGGGGCGCTGACCCTGTGGCCTCCAGTTGGTCCTGGGGGCAGACGTGCCAGGGCTCTGGCTGCCACGCTGGCGGCGCCCGTCACCATCTCAAGACACAGTCTCCAGCCCAGGATCCCAAGTGTTGAAGTCCTGAAAGCGCAAATCCCCAAATCGCAATTCCCACTGAGAAAAGGGCCACGTTGGGGTTGACTTTTCAGGATCGTGGCAGCGGGATCCAGCCACCAACGAAGGGCCACCTCCCCACCTCCCCCAAAGGTGGCTTCCTTCCAGTGCGGGCTGCTTTAAAGCTGGCCTGGCAGGGCCACGGACCTCAGGCTCAGGAGCACGGAGACTCGCAGGCCTGTCCCTCGGTCCATTTCAAGTGCTTTCTGAACCCGAGGGCGGCGCGGGCCACGACCCGGGCCTTTCTTCCTGCATAAGACAAATTATGTAATTGACAAAACGGTGTTTTAATCTGGTTGAAAAGGTCCCTTTCGAGGCCATTTCGGAGTATTCCTGCCCCCAGGGAAAGCAGTCCCAGGCCTCGAGGCTCCGGGCTCGGAGGGGCCTTTCCACCCGTTTGTGCTTCCAGATGCAAGGACCTGTTAGGGGAAGGGACTCCGGGACAAGCGGAGGTCAGCTGCTTCCATGGAACGCAGTGACAGATGCGGCTCGAAATACCGGCAAGCCATCTGCTGCCCACGGGCTGTTTTCTGTCCTTTTCCTGCTAGTTGTTTGGGTGCTGGGGACGGAACCCAGGGTCTTGTGCATACTAAGCACGTGCTCTGCACCCGACCCTATTTCTGCTGTGATAGTTCAGGCCTTGGGGTTATAATTACAGTAATTATCAGGATGAGCCTTCTAGTCAGTAACCTTGGTTGGGACTCACAGCAAACTGTCACTGGTTAACAGGGAATGAGAGAAACAGCAAGTGTCCCTTCAGCTGGAGGGCAGCGTTTCACCGGGAGCCTCGGCAGGCATTGTGTCCGCCCCCCCCCCCGCCTGCTTCCGTCCACTCAGCTCCCCCTGGCATTTTTACACGCTCTTTGTCCCAGCAAGCAGGAGGGCGTCCCATGTCGCACCTGACCTGCACTGCACAGAAGCCCGGGCACAGAAGCGTTATGGGGATGACTTACAGGAGCCAGGCTCACGCGGTGCCTTGGAAACCAGGCAGCAGTTGCTAAAACCATGCAGCATACACTAAGCTGCCCCCAAACTTGGCTTTGTTGACCACCTAATCGGTACCTGGACTGTAGTTAAAGGACGGGAGGTGTAGCGTTAACCGCCAGATGAAGCACCCGTGCGAGGCTTCGGTGGATCCTGTGTGAGCAGAGGCGACAGGGCCCGTTCCCGCCCGTCGTCAGGAAGGAAGGCCCTCTCGGGACCTCTCAGAAGATCACCATGGCTGTTGGAAGAAACTAAACAGTGACAGCAGAAATAGCATCTGGGAGGAAGAGTCTTGTCACACCAAAGGGCGGGCTGCTCGGGATGAGCCCAAATACTCTGTGTCACCATAAAGATGTGATAAAATAAAACAGGTGGGTTGCCAAGCCGGACTGTCACCGGGGCTCCTGAGGATGGAGATGCACCACCCTGCCCGTCCAGGAACCGTCTGATGACGTCACCGACCAGGTCTCAGGTTAGTTCAAAAATATCCCTTATAAAACAGTACTGCACTGAAAACCCTCTCCCCACAAATCAGAGATGTTAAATAAGGCAAGGGCTGTGCATTCCGGAACTACCTTCTGCCCCATCTCCCAACCGTTTCAGGCTCACGTGTTCTGAGGGCACGTCACTCACCCGGCTTCCCGAGACCCTGAGCTGTTGAGCATCTGCACTGCTTGGTTTTGCAAACCCCTTCTCTTACTTTGCAACCTCAAGAGCAAGAGATCCTGTGCAGACAAACCACTTTTTATCCTCCTTCCAGTATGGTACCGAATTAATGAAACGGCCAAGACCGAGCGATAAGTCTTCAATGGTCTCAAAGCTGCAAAAGAAAGAATCGCCTGCCCCCTTGTGGGGACCACGGGCACTGCTTCCATGACCGTCCAACACCACAAATCAGTCTGGGTACCAAAGAACAGGGGCAACCTCTTGTTCAGGCGTTCGGTGGGATTCTGGGTGCCGGAGGGAACTGCTGTCAACCTTTCCAGGTGAGTCTTGCTCCATGTAACCTTCCACCCAGGTGTTACATATGCAAAACGTGATTTCTTATAAAGTCTGTTCATACGTTTTTACTGGTGTTTAAAGGCTTGTATTTTTTAAATGTTTCTTGTATTATCTGTTAAGTTTAAAGAATTAATTGCTGTAAAATAACAGCATGAAGCCACCATCTTGGCCATTCGTAAGCATACAGCACAGCGCAGCGGAGTCCATTCAGTCGGGCGGCATTGATAACGGCCGGTTAGTGACCACGGGTTCTGCTTCCTCGGATGTTGATGCTGGAACATTAGAGAAGCACGCCAAGCACGCATGTAGAGCAGGTTTCATTTAAATAACACGGGCTTCTCCTGGGAGGGAGGAGGGGGCCACACGGGTGTTCTGGCACCCCAAGGAGACAGAGCGCCTGCATCTTTTATAGACTCGAGTCTCCTCTGTTCTCCTCCCTCCCGCTCCTCTCTCTCCTTCCTGCCTGTGTGACTAGGCCCAGGAGACAAGGCAGGAAGCAGATGGGCAGGGGGAAGGGACGAATGAAGTGATTCAGGAGGGGGGCATTAATCAGCAATTCCCTGCCTGCAGCCTTTTGGGAGGGGTAACAAGGCAGGTAACCTTGGTGATCAAAGGGCAATGGAGACAACGACATTCCCATCTCCTAGGCGTGGTCTCCAACTTCCAGAATCCAAACTAGCCTCCATTTCCTCAATTTGACCTGGTCACCTGTAGTTCTTGCTTCAACATCACCCTCAGTCCACTCCAGAACTCCTCTCATCCTGTAAAGCTGAACCACCGTCCCCACTAAAGACTGAGTCCCCACTGCCCACTCCCTCCAGCCCCTGGAAACCACCACTTCACTGTTCATCTCTATCAATCTGACCACTCCAGGGAGTTTATGCGATGGGATCACGCAGTGCCTTTCCTGTGTCAGTAAAATGTCCTCAAGGTTCATCCATTTCCAACTAGGATTCCCATCATTCTTAAGGCTGTATAATATTCCACTGTACAAATATACCACATTTTCAATGGACTCTGGAATGCTTCTATCTTTTGGTTCCTGTGACTGAGGCTGCTAGAATGTGTCTGTGCAACTCTCTTTTAAACACCCCTTTCAGATCTCAGAGGCATAAGCCCAGAAGCAGAATCACTGGCTCATCTGGGAATTCTTCTTTAACTTTTCTGAGGATAGACATGCTGGCATACCCAGCAAGCACACCATGAGGGCTGCAGTTTCCTGCCTCCTCCCTACAGAGAGATGTGGGGTTTTTTTTGCAGTGTTGGGGATCCAACGAGGGCCTGGCGGGTGGTAGGCAAGCCTCCACCTCAGAGTTACATCCCCAGCCCAAGAACAGGTTTTTAAAGGGCCTCACTCACATGACAAAGATAGAAACTTTAAGTCATTTCATTTTATTGAGATGCAAAACACCTTTACACAATCATCAAAGATAAACTATCAGAGAAACACAGTCACCATGACCGCATACAATGGACCACAGAATTTAAGTCAATTATCGGAACTGAATCGATTTGCTGGCACAAAGTGGGTACAGGCCTTTCTTGCTAGGAAATCATTTCCACGGTTCCCACTGTACAGGGCTCCGGAGTGGAACTCGGGGTAACCTTAACAACAGGTGGCATTTGAAGAATCTGAACGTGGGAACTTGGATGATTTTGAAACGTGGGCTCGTGGGGAAAGCCACAGCCTGCGGCTGCCAGCTGGGCCCAGCAGCACACTGGCTCCCGCGGAGCAGTCCTGGCTGACGCAGGTGCTCAGGGGCCCCGCCAGGCTGCCGGGCGGGGACACCGGGGCAAAGGACACGCGCTGACCCACTCCTGGGTGTCAGGAAAGGTGCAAGAGACTTAGAGGCGCACAACTTCACTGTGGGATTTTTAGGTTTGTTCTCGCTCTGCCAATTATTTAAGAAATATCAGCGAGGCAGTTTCAGCAAACCTGAAGGGCACGGACTGAAACTCCAACGAGCAGGGAGCTGGTAAGACAGCAACGCCGGCGACTCCACAGCTGCCGACCCAGCCCCCGGGGAGCCCTGCTCCTGCTCCGAGTGAAGCCGGCCACTCCTCCTCACCTAGTCTGGCCCAGCTTTCATCTTCTACTCCGTTCTCTCCTCCATAATATGATCTTTTTGTTTGAATTTGGAATTAATTGCAAGTAGCTTCTTTAAATTTCATGGAAAATTCATTTGTATAAAAAGGATCTAAAATTAGTTTATAATGTTTAAAATCGTACCGTCAGAGCCCCCGAGGGTGGGTGGGATTCATCACGGCCCTGGCTGGGTGGACGCACCAGCCGGTCATCAAAACCCACCGTGGGCTCACGGGCCGGCCGGGCTCCCGGGAATGAACTCACAGGCTCTGGCCGCTAACGAAAGGCCCGTGTGTTCTGTGAAATGCTGTCAAGCGGTCTAGACGCTACTCAAACTTGGGGGGAAAGGAGCTCACGAACTTGTCTCCAGAGAGAGGAGGCCAGAGCGTCCAGGGTGCTCTGAGAACTGGAGGCTGGGAGGAAACGGTCATTTGACCATCATGTTGAGGATCATCTCGCAGGTCATGTCGTCATCCAGGGCCCTGCCGCCGGCCACTGCAGGGGGGACGGGAGCCGCCTGTCCCGGAAGCGGGGCCCCGCTGGTGATGGAGGCCTCTGCAGCAGCAGCTTCTGGGGGCAGAGGGAGCAAGCGAGTTAGAAGCCTTTAACTCAGGCAGGCCGGCGGCCTCGCGTCACGGTCCCGGAGCCTAGAACAGTCCCTGCAGGCGTGTGCAGTGGCCCTCCCGAGATGGCCCGCTCTGCAGAAGGCCGGTGGGGACCCGGGTGCAGCAGGACGCGGCGCCACAGACCTGGCCCTGGCCTGCCCTCCTACTGCAGAGCCCGCTGCGGCTGGGCCCGTCCCCGAGAGCAGCCCTGCGAGGAACGGCCGACCCCTGCCCGCCAGCTCGGCACGCTGCAGGCCGGCCGCGGCCCCCCAGCCCCTCCAGCCGCTCCGCCAGGACAACGCGGATCCACACCAAGGCGCTAGGAGGCAGCGGGGGCTGGAGGTGTTTCTGCCGGGCGCCTGGAGGCAGCGCACGTGGGGCGGGCAGGAGACCCAGATCTCAGGGGCAGCGCCACGAAGCACCCGGGGCCACGGTCGGAGCTCTCGAGCGCCCAGGTCACCAGGACCTGAACTCGGGTGACGTCGTGCTTCCTGCTGCCGCCAGCCGGGTCACTTGCCTAGATTCACACATTGCTCTGGATCCCACGGCTGCCCCCTAATGCCCCCTCGCCCTCGCCGGCCGCAGCTGGCGCTTCCCGTCCTCGCCTTCTGGAAGGAAGGCGTAGAACCGCCCGGCGCCCCTTTCTGACCTGGGCTGACGTCGGTGCCCAGGGAGCCCTGAGCTCAGCTCTGCGCCAACAAGGGCGCTGGACCCTCCCCGGGGTGGCCAGCTCCCCTGCCCAAGCTGCTGCCTCTGCCTGGCTCTTCTCCACGGCAAAAATGCCACCGAGGGCAACAGGCAGCCCCACACTCGGAACTTCAGCCCACGTCGCTCCCACCACACAGAACTCTGCCGAGGTTTCCAAGGGCTTCAACAGATGTATAGATCTTTTTCTTTTTGGTACCAGGGATTGAACCCAGGGGTCTTAACCACTGAGCCACAACCCCAGGGCCTTTTGCTAAGTTGCTTAGGGCCTTGTTAAGTTGGTAAGGCTGCCTTTGAACTTGTGATCCTCCTGCCTCAGCCTCCCGAGCTGGTGAGATCAGAGCTGTGTGCCACCGACCCTGCTGATCCTGATGGTAACTTAAACCAACACGCGACGTGACGGTGTGCGAGGCAGAACTGCGGAGGGGCCTGGAGACCTGGCGAGCAGGGAGCTGCCGCCGCCTACGGACATCCGAGGACGGGTCCTAAGCTAGAGCTGAGGGCGGGCACGGGCCTCAGTGTCTCTGCCCCGTGGAAGGACTCTGAGTCGGACTTCAGTCTCCTCCCAGAGGGCCCAGCCAGTGGAGAAGGAAGGGGCACCAGCCAGCAGGCCCAGGGAGTGCTGTAGGAGGGACCGACCCACCAGGCTGCCCTAGAGACCAGGGTCCAGGGGGGAACAGACACGCAGCGCAGTGACACCAACCAGCAGGACGGTCCTGGGCACGTGCAGAGTGAGGCTAGCCCTGCCCAGAGCGGAAGACCTCAGGGCCCAGGCGGAGGGCGGCGGCCGTGCGTGGGCAGCAGTGGGCATGGCCTCGAGGGCCTGGCCTTCACAGCACTGGGGGCCGGGGGGGCCGGGGCGGGGGCCTCGTGCACCTCTGGAAGGGCTCCTGGTGGCTCAGGAGGGGTGCCGAGGCAGACGGTCACGGGGGGCTCAGGAGCTGAAGTGG
Organism: Sciurus carolinensis; assembly: GCF_902686445.1. Classification (NCBI taxonomy): domain Eukaryota; kingdom Metazoa; phylum Chordata; class Mammalia; order Rodentia; family Sciuridae; genus Sciurus; species Sciurus carolinensis. Next base: position 5,194,088 of record NC_062214.1, on the reverse strand, counting down.
GAGGTCAAGGGACAGACCCAGGGGCCGGTGGGCACCATAATACGAGGCGCAGGCCATGCGGCCATGGACACGCGTCGGTTTTGGGGAGAGCAGCCTGTGGGGGGTGCTGCTCAGCTCTAGGCACCGAGTCGAGACAGCGAGGAGGAAGACCCTGCGTCTCGGGCGGTGGCTCCTGCGGGACATGGGGCCTTCCCCACGGGACATTCAACACCCTGGTAGGAGGACAGCCCCAGCCCAGGCCAGATCTACCACTGAGCACCTGACGGCAAGTCCCTTTCCCTCTGTCCTGCCCCCTGGAGCACCGCGGGCAGCCCTGTGCCCTGGGGCCAGAGGGCGAAGCCCCAGAGCCAGCACAGGACAGCAGGAAGTCCTCTGGGAACGGGGGGACATGGGATGCTGAGGGCCGGCCAGCCTGGCCCATGCGCCTGGGAAGAGGTCAGAGCCTCTGCCCGAGGTGGGGGGGCAGGAGTAGGGCACCTGGGCTGGGGACACTGGACAGCCGCAGCAAGGCTGTGCCGCGGGGCGTCAGTGTGGGGACCCTGGGCTCGCTCCCTGGGCCGGGGCAGGCTGGGCACCACTCCTTCCTGCCTCAGTCCGTCCACTGTGGAAGGCTTCCGGCCTCTGCGGCTGGAGGACCGTCCTCAGCCACTCTGAGCTCATTTATCAGGGCAGCTCCAGCACGGCCCCAGCAGGCAGGGGCGACCGTGCAGTGTGACCACAGGGTCGGAGGTCCTGAGGGTCAGATGCCGCTGCCAGCTGGCCATGCAGATGAGCTCAGAAGAGCCCACGTGGTGGACGGCGTGGTCACCTCATCCCAGCACTGCCCGCGGAACCAGGGAGCCCTCCCGGCGCCACGTCAGAACCTGCCCGCCGGGGCTGGAGGCAGTGTGGAGTGGCCGCCGCCAGGCAGCCTCCACCCGGCGAGTGGACAGTGTGTTTCTGGCCATGTCCCCTGCAGAGGTGCCCAGAGAGCTTACAAGGACATCACCGTGCAATTAAAAGCAAGATGGTGTGAGTTGGGTACCGGCTTCCTGTCCCGCTTCCTCTGGGATCGCTTGCTTCCTCTTCCTCGCTCGCCGCGCTTGTCCCGGGGTGGCCGCCCTGTCCTGGCTCAGGTCACACTTCTCCGCGTGTCTGTGCATGTTGTTCTGCGGGAGAGACGAGTGTTTAAACGCCCGGCTCGGGGACCGGCTTGGGAAATCAGTGGGCAATGGCACCTTCCTCGCCCTGTACAGAAAGGACCCCTCTCGCGGTGACCCTCCCGTTTGAGTGTGGGTCTGGGAAAGCTAGCTGGCCTCCATTCCCTTTGTAAAGGAGTCAACGAGAAGACGAGATGCGCTTTTCTGGAATGCTTCCTCTCCAAGGCGGCGCCCAGAGATTCCCATCGATTTTACAGCCACAAGACACTGGGGGCTGTGCTGTCCTGCCAGCTTCTCTCCTGGACCCACTGGGCAGGAGGACACAGGTGGCCACTGTTGAAACTGTACTTGACACTTGGAACCAGAAACAAAGTCAAGCATTTCCTGGTCAAGCCTAAGAGCTACATAGGTAATGAACACATGGGGTGATTTAAAATCAGCTAGAAAGTTGTTGCTATTTGTAAGATTCACATGCAAAAGTTAGAGCTATTTAAAAAAAACACTTTCATTAGCTGTTGATGAACCTTTACTTATTTATTTATGTGGTGCCGAGGATCCAACCCAGTGCCTCGCACGTGCTAGGCAAGCGCTCACCACTGAGCCCCGGGCCCGGTCCAAAGCTGGTTTTGTGCCCTGAATCTGCGGATCACATAAATGCCCCCAACCTCCCCCTGAGGCCGACTGTGCGGTCAGGCCATCCTGGTCTACGGCGGAAGGGTGTCACGGACCTAAGGAGGCCCGGGAGTCCCTTCAGCTCCTCCCAGTCCACTCTGGGCCGAGGGGCTGGCGAACTCTGACCACAGTCCCACCCGCCGCCGGCTATTTCTGGAAAGCAAGCTTCCTTAGCGCAGCTGTGGCTGCACCCATCGCTCACAACGTCCCTGGCTGCTGCACTGAGGGTGGCGGGTTCAGTGTTGTGGCGGAAGCTGAGCGTGTGGCTGTTTGCCACGCCCTGGTTCATAAGCCGCTCCCAACGCTCAGCCTTTTGGGAGGTCAAAGAGTCTCTGAAAACATGAGGAGAGCAACGGCGCCTTCCCAGCGAGTCACACGGAGCAGCACTGGACCTGAGCTGCCCCAGGGCTCGGGACAGCAGGTCTGTAGCGACAGCTCAGCTGGCCGTCCAGCAGCAGCGCCGGGGAGACGCTGTCAGCCGTGCCGGGCGTGGGGCTCAGGGTGCGGGAGGGTGACCAGCCCTGCTGAGAGGGCACTCACCCAGCCAGGAGCCACCAGCACCCAGCCGGCCAGGGTCCTCACTGGGCAGGACGGGGCCTGGCCCTGGGGCGTTCTGGCGGCTGAGACCGTCCACGAACAGAAGTCCTGGACGTCCTGGCCCCGGACACCGCTGAGACCGTGACTGGGCCCATGAGCAGAAGCGAACGATCTAATTTTAAGAAACCGATGGGATCCCAGTGTCCAGAGACGCTTTTTCTTATTTCAGCAGCTGTGCAGAGATCACGTCCACACGCTGCGCCGCCCGTCCACCTGGGACGCACGCGTCCAGCTGATTCAGAGCTGCTCAGCTGAGCCCTCAGCCAAATCCAGGGCCTCTCATCAGGCCGGGAAGCCCCACGACCACGCTCAGCCTGCCCGCCACCAGCAGCCTCGGATCTACTTTCTGCCTCTGAGGATCTGCCACCCCCGGCGGTTCACCAGGAGACTCGTGCCCAGCGGCTCTGGCCTGGTTTTGGTCGAGGCTCCTCGCGCTGGGGCAGGTGCCTGCCGGCCGTTCTTCCCGTGGCTGAGGAGGGGGTCCTCATGGGCCCAGCAGCTTTGGCTGCAGGGCACTCGAGCAGTCGCTGTGATCTCGGGGGGCTCACAGCCTGGCGGTTCTCCTGGGCACTGCATCACGTGGTGACTCTGTCACCTGTCCAGGACCCCCGCAGTCCAGCTGGCTCCAACACGCTGCCACCCACCCGCTCCCCCCTCACTGCCTGTCCCTGCCGCCTGGCTGAGAGCCTCTGCTGGGTGCCTGGGGTCTCTCGCTGCGCCCGACTTGTACCTCCCAACCCTCTGCCCATCTTTCCAGGCGTTTGTGGCGACTCGGCAGCTTCTTGGGGAGACGCCTGTTTGTAGCTGGGTACTGGCTGCTGGTCGTCGGAGGAGCTGGTCAGGTCTGCCAGAGGCAGGCCCGGTGAGCCTTCTAGCGGGGCGAGGTTGGTCCGTGCCGCCACCCCATGCACGCCCGGGCCCTTCTCTTGTGGGTGCCGCACTCGGGTTGCTCGGTGTGGGCAAGGCAGCCTGTACCGCCCACCACTTCATTTGAAATTCTGCACAGACAAGGCTGATGTTCCAGAAGGATCCACTATACTACTCAGAAAAAGACGAGTGTGCCGCTCACAGGAAAGTTTCCCGTGGGAAGTTGGATACGGACCGTCCAGAACGTGGCAAAACCCGGCTGGAGCGTGCCATCCGGGGACCCAGCCGGCCGCCTGCGGTGGCTTCAGAAGGTCCCCAGACTCTCTGGAACTCCCGCTCTCAGAGAACTGGTTCCTCGGGAGGGCGCAGCACTCCCTGGCTCACTTCGGAGGCCTGGGCTGTGCCCCCGAGGCCGACGGCAGGTGCCCGGGGCGGGGAGGACACCAGCAGCCTTTGTGTTGGCAGCTGCGGCGGGGGGTGCCGTGGTGGCAGTGGATCCTGGGCCCGGCCGGCCTTCACACAGCCACCCACCTGCCCGCAGCCCTGGGCCACCCAGAGCCAGTCAGCAGACGGGCCACCCCCAGCTCCCCACCCACAGGGACCGCGAGACGAACAGCGCTGGCTGCTGGGAGCCACTGAGTTTTGGGGTTGTTTGTCATGGAGGAAGCTGACGAGTGTGACCCCGAAAGAGGACCCTTGGGGGTCTGCCCCACGCAGCGCCGCTCGCCCTCAGGGCCCCTGGGTGGTCTGCGGTCTGCACGCCCTCTGAGAAGGGGCCTCCGGAACGGCTTAAAAGCACGTTCCAGCACCGAGGCTCCCTGGGGAGGCCGAGAACTCCCCCAGCTGCCGGCCCGCCGGGGACGGGAGACCCGTGGGGAAGATCTGACCCTGTGGCGCAGCGACCCTGCCTGAGCCTGCGTCCCCCGGGGCTCCCGGCGCCCGCGAGCTTACCCAGCGGGAGAAGCCTTTGCCGCACGTGGGGCACGCGTGGACCGTGGGGACGAAACCTGAGTCGTGGTACTTCCGGAAGTGGACGTTGAGGAGCTGCTTCTGCCGGAAGCGCTTGTTGCAGGACAGGCACTCGAAGGGCTTCTCCCCGGTGTGGGTGCGGACGTGGACGGTCATGTGGCGCTCCTGGGGAGGAGGACAGGCTCACCGCGCGAAGGCGCCGCAGCCTGACGTCAGCCCTGCCGGGCTTCCCCTCCGCCCAGCAGGAGGGTCGCCGCCTGCAAAACGGCCAGCACGCCCTGGGCATGGTGCCGCCCTCCCGCCACGGAGGGAGGGCTCTGGTCAGCTCCGCGTCCGCCTCGGGGGGTGAGTGGAGCCCGTGACCCCGCCGTGCACCGGGATGCACTCGGACAGCGTGATCTGCAACGCCCTGCGGCGCCGACGGAGCAGACAGCACGCTGTGGCTCGGGTTCGATGCGGCGGCCCCGGGGCTGGGAGCTCGCTGCGTCTGGACACCTGTCTACTTCCCAAGAGCGTCCACTGCCTTAGGGCTCAATGGTGGAAGCGACAGGTCTGAGCAAGGACAAGACCTGCTGTTTCAAAAGCAAGACCACAGGAGTAACTTGGGAAGGGGAGCAGGTCCAGCCCCGGCTCAGCCCACTCCTCCGTCTGCTGTGATGCTGAGGATCCCAACGCAGCGCAGCCCCTTCCGCCTGACCACCGACGCTCGCGGGCGGGCTTCCTTCTGCTCCCTGCTCTGATAACCTCTTGCCCACACGCCTCTCAACCGCAAGGCCAGGTCCCGGCCGGGGCTGGGAGCACCCAGCAGAACCCTCCTCAGCACCCACACGCCCAGGGGTAACTCTCCCGAGCCTCCCGCTCACCCAGTCTTTCCAAGAAGTTTTCCTAGTTAAACGAACTTTTTCATGTTCAAAAATCTACCTAAAAAACCTTTATTTGAAGTGTTCGCTATTTAGAGCCCACAATTTGAAACACAGACACACGAATTCTCCCCTGTGGCACCCAGGGGAAGCAGTAAAACACAAGTCCAGTTGGGCACATGGCACACGCCTGTAATCCCAGCAGCCTGGGAGGCTGAGACAGGAGGATCACAAATTCGAGGCCAGCCTCATCAACTTAGCACAGTGCTAAGCAACTCAGTGAGAAACTGTCTCTAAATAAAAAATAAAGAGGGCTGGGGATGTGGCTCATTGGTTAAGTGCCTCTGGGTTCAATCCCTGATACCAACAAAACAACACAAACAACCAAATCAAAATGAGTTCAAACATCATAGGACCCTCCCTCCACCCATTGACTCTAAAGAGTGTTTGTTTATGTGGGAGATGCACATGAATATTTACTGTATTAGGAATCTGACTCAGAAATGTAAAGGTATTTTGAGAAGCTAAAAAAAAAATCAATTCACTTAATAACAAAGCAACTACATGTTACCATATTTCTGTAGAACTATATCATCTATTTCTCAAAGCAAAACAAAAAACACGAATGTCTATCTTAACAGTCGAGGTTGCTAACTTAGTATTTGAGACGCACACATATGCGAAACCATTCACCATCGACCTGAACTCGAACTGATCGACGGGGGCTTTTATCTGCCGAGTCTGAAGACCTCCCGAGAATGCAGGTGGGATCCCACCCGTGCCTCCACCCGAGGGGACTGGAAGTAACAGGTAAACCCAAACACAGACATGTAGTCAGAAAAGGAAGCAGGGTTTTACTAGATTCTTCAAATAGTTGTGGGTATTGTCCTGTGATACTACACCAAAACTCAATAAATGGTGTTTCTTCAAGTCTGGTCGCAGTGCCAGTCAGCTCTGTCCAGTTATGTTAAACACCCTCGGTCTCTCGTGTGCTTGGGGTCTTTTGTCTGTGATTCTGGGACATCTTGGGTTGGTCACTTGGAAGGTATCAGTGGGCTGGGCTTTGGAGATTTTGTAAAGTGGCGCGTTTCACTCACTGCAAGATCAAAAAAATAAAGTCCGCTCTCTCGCGATCACCCTCTTATCCGTGAAGCTGGGCGCGGCTCGCGGTGGGAGACGCAGACTCTCGCCTCTGTTTGTCTCTACAAGATTCCACTCCTGGTCCCGCTCTCCCCCTCGAGGGACAGGTGAATGCAGCCTCCTGCTCCTCCAGGCGGAGCCGAGTCACGGGGAGGTGGCCGGTGGGGCTGGCAGTCCCGGCCACCCTGGGGCGGCTCCTGCACACGCTCGGGCTGCCAAGGCAGCGGGGGTGTGGGGCAGCTCCCCGGCGCCCACGTCACCGAGCACCACTTTTGAGTTCAAGCTGGGTTCGCTCGTGACTTCTCCCATGTGCCCTAAGAGAGAGGCCCTGCGAGTGCTGCTGGTGCCAGAGGCCCATGGTCACTGCCCGGTGCCAGGTGCCGCCACGGCCCCAGTGCAAATGCCACACAGCATAAAGGGCAAAGGACGTGTTGGCAAGCTCATGACCAAGGCTGGGCTGGGGGCCCTGACCGTCCCAAAGGCTCAGAGTCTGCTGCTCCAGCTGGCGTCCGGCCGCCCTGACGGAGCCGCCGCGCTGAGGCAGGACCCTGCGGCCTTCGCAGGAGGGCGGGCGCCCTGCCCTCCTCCCAGGGCCCCGGCGCCGTACCTGCTTGCAGGCGTAGCTGCAGAGCTGGCACTTGAACCGCTTCTCGTTCCTGTGGCTCTTCTGGTGCTGGATGAGGGCGTAGCGCTCGTGGAAGCCCGCGGGGCAGTAGCGGCACTTCATCTCCGTGGCTTTGTAGGTGTGCAGGTTGCGCAAGTGGACACCTGGAGGAGCCGCGGGACACAGCCGCCAGCGGCCAACAACGCCCGTTAGGCGGCTGACCTCTGTGCCCCCTGGGTGGGGTGGGAGGGGGGAGGACCTTAGGAGCAACCCCGCAGCTACCGGCCAGCCCGTGGCGGCACCCGTGTCTACCTGAGTCCTCAGCAGCACCGTGTCTACATGAGCCCCAGCAGCACCCGTCTCTACCTGAGCCCCAGCAGAACCCCTGTGTCTACCTGAGCCTCAGCAGCACCCCTGTGTCTACCTGAGCCCCAGCAGCACCTCTATGTCTACCTGAGCCCCAGCAGCACCTCTGCCTTGGCTGTGACAGCCCAAACGCCTCCAGACAGGGCCCCGTGTCCCCAGGGTACCACTGTTCCCAGTGGAGAGCCACTGCTGTAAAGGAACAGATAGGGACCCCTCACTGAATACTCTGCAGCAGGGCCTGGAGGGTCCTGTGAGGTTGTCCTGTCGGAACCCGGGCGTCTTTAACCAAGCTCCTGGAGAACCTTCCCACGGGCAGGTGGATTTCAGGAAGACTAGGGTCTCACATAATAAGACACCCCCTCTGCATTCTGACTCAAACACCCCTGCTGAGTGAGGGCTCTGCCATTCCTACACCCAGAGTGACCGAGACACACTGTCCACGCTCCAGAGCAATCTCTGCTTCACTAAGGCTCAGTGGGCGGTGCCGCATCACCTGGGAAAGGCCAACCCCAGCAGACAGCTGGGTGGCGGGCGGCCACCCTGCACCTTCTGACGCAGATGTCTCCAGAGAGTGGTTTCTCACGGAGGAAGGAGCCTCCTGGGGTACGTGGAGCACATCACCCACGGGTACGTGACTTCACTGCGCTACTCTGCCACGGTGTCCGAAAGCCTTGTGGCCTCTCCTGGCAACTGGTTTGTGATCCCTGGGTCCTACCAAGTCCCACTGGGCTGTTTTGGGGTCTGCTGGTAAGCACAGCAACACCGGCAGGATGTTTCAGATGAAAAACGAAAGCTGAGATCGTCAAACACTTCTGTTTTTTGGGAAATATTTCAAAACATTTCATCTCACCTCTGGAATTCCTCAGGGCAAATGGGAAAATTTTTATTTTTGCCGATACATTTCGAGTGTCATAATGTCATGAATTTGGGAAAGAGAAAAAAGACCACGGGGAGGGAGGCGGGAGTCAGGAGTCTAGGGCGCAGGGCTCCTGGGCTCCCCTCCCACCCGTCCCCAGGCTGAATGCCGGCTGCCTCCCTGCGGGTGCCAGACCTGGGACCCTGGTGTGGGTCGCCAGCGTCCCTCCTGTCCTGTGGTGTCCCAGGGCTCACCAGGTGAGTGTGCCTTCATGTCAGAGTCGTCCTAGGAAGTGATGCCCCTAAGGGGAGACCCTGTGCCCAACTCAGGGAGAGAACACCCCAGAGCTGGAGCAACGGCCCAGCTGCCCTCACACCAGGGTCAGGGGACTCGGTAAGGCCGCTCTAGGTCTCTGAGCCCCAGCGTCCTCCCCCGTGAGAGCAGGCCGGATGTGGAACAGACCCCGGAGCCCGTGATTTGGGCCCACTGTGAGTGCACAGGCCTGGCACCCCACGGAAACCCGCCGGGGCGGCACTTCAGAGATCTGCCAGCAGATGGCGCCACAGGACCTCCCTTAGAAAACCAGTCCCTGGGCAAGAGCAGCCGGCAGCCTAGGCTGGCTGGGCTCTGCCTGTGCAGGCTGCGCCCAGAAGGGGCCGCCAGCGCTGTGGCGCGAGGAAAGGCACTCAGACACTCACGCAGGTCGCTCTTCCTGGCAATGATGGTGGCACAGTGGGGGCACTGGTACTTGGGCACGTTCTCGCTGTGCTTCTGCAGGACGTGTATCTTCATGGTCCCGCTCTGCGTGAACCGGGCGCGGCAGACCTGGCACTCGTAGGGCTTCTCGCCTGCGACAGGGACAGAAGGACCCTCCAAAGGATGCCCGGTGCCCGGAGCGTCTCCTGCCAACCCCCTTCTCACAGGTGTGACCCCCCCAATTGGTGTAAGGCCCCCAAGTCAAGCCAGACAGCCTCAGGCAGGCCCAGCGTGTCCACGGGCTCAGACACGGGGCTCCCGACACCCAGGGGCTCCTCGCGAGCTCAGGGGTTCTCGTCCTCCGGCTCCTGCAAAGCGTGGAGAGGATCGCACACACTGTGCGTGCCACACGGCCAGGTGTGTCCACCGTGGGGCCAGCACGCCTTGTGCATGTTCGGCCTCGAAGTTGAAGATGAATTAAGGGGTGGACTTCAAAGTACCCGAGAGACGCACCGGTGCACACACTGGAGGGAGCCCTCGACAGTGGCGGGGTTATGTGGTTCTCTCAACGCTGACGCGGACCGAAAGCCCCGTGACCGCAGAGAGCCCCATCCCAAGGAGGCCCGGATGCGGCCAGGGCCCGCAGGGCAGGGGAGCCTCACCTGAGTGTGTGCGCATGTGCCGCTTCAGCTTGTAGGTGTCCTTGCTGGCGTAGCTGCAGAGGCGGCACTGGAAGGGACGCTCCCCGGTGTGGGAGCGGATGTGGCGCTTCAGCTTGCTGGCCTGGGCGGGGGGAGGCAGGGGAGGCCAGAGGGGCTTCGACTCAGCGGCCTGCAGCAGAGACTCGATCGCCAGGCCTCTGCCTCCGTGCACTTCGCTCCGGCGAGACCCCTGGAGTGTCTTGGCCATCCAACCTCACTTTCCAAAGGGACCATGGGAACCTCACGGCCCAGTGCCACGCGGGTTTATTTCCGAGGCTACAGACGCTAACAGCGGCACAAGCGTAGGGGAGAGTGCTACTGGTTTCTTTTTTAAAAAGTTGTAATCAAAGAAATAAACTGGAATCTGATTTACTATGTATCCCAGGCAACTAGTTAAAGAGCAAACGTGAAACCTCCCATTTAGTCCCTTCTGACCCGCCTGCTCCAACTCTTTTAGAACAATGCTTACGCTGTGTTCACCTGTCTGCGCTTTGCAGGAAACAGCTGCCCCCCACCAGGGGCTGCAGATGCGCGAGGCCCACATCGTCCTGCTTATGATCACCTGGGGTGACGCTGGTCTGCTTCCCAGGAAAGTGACAGGCACCCACAGCCCAGAACATTCAAGAACAGGAGAAGCACAGGAGGGGAAAGAGCCAAACTGAGCAAATTCACTTCAGTTAGGAGAAAAGTGGACATCTCTGAGTGTTTTAGGAAGCAAAGCAAAAAGAGTTTTTAGAATCACAGCACTGAAGGTTTCAGTCAGTAAGTGGACTGATGGCCAAAGGTGGCCATGTGCAGCCTCTGAAGGGCTTTTCAAGGTAAGATGGGCCAGGGGACCTCAAAGGCCCTCAGACAGTGCATCCCTCACACCCCTGCTGGCTGGGGTGCAGGGACGGAGCCTCCCTGTCCTAACGCAGACCAGCAGGCAAGATCTGGAAGGAGCCCCATGGAGCAGACAGCAGCAGCAGGCCCGGTGCCGGCAGCACACGGGCTCTGGAGTGGAAGCTCAGGCTGGGAACAGCAGCGCAACCAGCCTCCATCCCAGCTTGGGATCCTCAGGCACCTCTGTGCCTTGAAACCTTGTTCTGCGCCTGCATCCTATGTCACGACCCTTAACTCACATGAGAAAGAGTCTTTAAAGACAGCCACGGCAGGCAGACATGATTGGAAGGTTCTGACAGCCTGAGACCTTTCCTTGCTTGTGAATCACTCCTGCCCATCACTGGATTGCCCCACTAGTAACCCGTGTAGCTCAGTTCCAACTGCAGCCAGGACCCAGCATGCTTCTGAAAGAGTGGGCCCTAAAAATTAACTGACATGGAAAAGGAAATGCTGTCGCATCTGCTACACCTGCTACAAGGTCTCTGTAAAACCGCTTCCTTGAAATGACCTTGACAATAACTGAGGTGTGCCAAGGGTGTTGCCTCTGCAGTTAAGAGTGGAAACGGCTGTGATGGCATCTCCCAGCAAGTTGCTCTGCATGTGAGCAAGGGGCTCTGAGGTCAGATCAAAATCCAGCAAAAATTCAGATGGGGTGAGGCAGAGCCCAGTGGTCGAGGGACCATGGACCTGGCCTGTGGAAGACCCTGGGCTCAATCCCCAGTACTGTCAAAAGAAAAAAATTCAGACTGGATCTGTGCTTTAGGTTAGAGCAAATACATTTCGATTTTGTAGCAATGAGGCTGACATATTAGTTAGACCTTTTCAACAAATCCGAGAATTATTTCTTGACCACGGTAATTTCATTCGTAATTTGTAGAACTTCCAGAATTATTTTCACTGATTAGTAATCAAAAAGAAATGAAATCCAATTTTCTGTGTTCAGTTAGAAAGTGTGCCCAGGGCTTCCTGCATGGATCGGAGTGAGCCCTGTCTGGGAACACCCTCCTGTCTGGCTCCTCCGGCGGCCCCACGGCTGGGGTGGCCGAGGCGGATCGGGCGGGGACCTACCTCCACGCTGGCGTACTTGCACAGGGAGCAGCTGAAGGGCTTCTCGTGGGTGTGTCTGTAGCGCCTGTGGCGGACGAGTTCCCCACTGGTCACGAAGGCCATGTCGCAGTCCCCACACTTGTAGGGCCTGGTTCCTACAAAATCACATGGTTCAGACCTTTAAAACAAGAGGGAACCACAGAATTTCCAAGGATTTCATAACTTCTAAATTATTCTCAAACTCAAAATGCCTCAAAATTAAGGAGCAGCGCTTTCAGCTATAAATATCATAGACGCCTATTTTTCATAGAAAAATCTTTGAAACATTCAGTGCTTTTAGCTGAAGTTCAAGAACAACCGGCAGAACTGAAGTACAAAACAGTCTGCGACAGCAGCCCCCGGCCCTGAGGCGGACACCACAGGACCCTCGACAGGCGTCTGGCACGAGCCCTGTGCGCGCCGTGCCTGAGACGCAGCTATGACAAGGTCTCATGCACGGGTAGAGGTGAACAGTGGCTAATGATGGCTGAGGTCAACGAGTAAGAATAAAACAGAGTGATACCAGCGCACTGTGATAAAAGTCACTTGACACCCATGAGCCATTTGTTTCTGGAAGGTTCCAGTTGGCAGGTGACTGCAGGGCACTGAAGCCACAGAGTGGAGGTGGAGAGGGGAGGCCTCTCCTTCTGCCCCAGGCTTGGGCAGCCCCCAGGGGAAGCCCGCGGCCACGGCACCTGTGTGGGTGTTGACATGGTTCCTCAGCAGAGTGACGGTGCGGAATGCCTTCAGGCAGAGGTGGCAGGTGTGGGGCTTCTCGCTGGTGTGGGTTTTCATGTGTCGGTTGAAGCTGGAGACTCGAGAGGAGGTGAACACGCAGATGCTGCAGTGGAAGGTCCGGAAGGTCCGCTTGGCGGCTGTGGAAGACAGAACGCACACCTTCGTGGCTTACACGCACTTCAGGCTGGGACACCCGCAGGAGCAGCTAGGGGCACGTGCCCTGGACGAACAGCTCGCGCTTGCAGTTAGGAGCGGCTGACAGCGTTTCAGTCCAAACGCACGATACCAGCACCAGAGAGCCACGTGGGCCTCGTTCACAAAAATCACAGTTATTTCTTTTGAGCTGGCCAGTGGCTCCTGCGTGACTCATCTTTACCTCCCTGAACCTGGAATCACCCCGTGCAAGAGGTAACCTGGGGTGTTGGGGGAGGGGGATGTTCATTGAAAATACTCCTGAGCAACAGATAACAGGGAAGAGAGACAGCAAGCTCCTCTGGAGAACAGGCCAGGGAATAAGTTGCTTTGGGGACACAGGATTTGGAGCCCTCCAACGTGTTCCTGGGAATAAAGAAAGACACGCACATGCCCAGGGCTTGGGAACGACTGGAGAAGGCTCTTGGCGCTCAGCCCTGGCTGACCCTGATGTTCTCAGGAAGCAGGAAGTGAAGGCTGAGGCAGAGCTGTCAATCACCTGAACACTGGGAAGGCCAGGCCCAGCACACAGAGCTCCTCAGCAAGAACCAAACAAATTTCATCTCATTTTTTGGATTCAGGTGTTGAAGGAAATTTTTGTCCCATGATTAGCAGAGATCGCAGCAGGCACACAAAGCAAAGTTACAGGGTTTACAAAGCTAGTTCAGAAAATTTACCACCTCAGCAAATATGGCGAGCTGCACCCAACAGCCCTGGGGTGGGGGAGGGGGTGAGGAATGTGATTTACAGGGTGCCTGGTTCTCAGCAAGGAAATGACAAGGTGTGCCCAGAAACAAGAAAATACTCCTAAGACTCCTAAGAGAAAAAGCTGAAAAGCACTGCCCCTGAGGAAGTTCAGACACAGGGCATACCAAAGGCTTCAAATCAACCATTTAAAGTCTGTTCAAAGATCTAAAGAAACGGTGTCCAAAGAACTAAGAGAAACCACGTAAACTCATCTCACCAAATTGAGAATATCAAGAGAGAGACTAAACTTCCAAAACATAGAAATCCTAGAATGTTAAAATGTAATAACTGAAATGAAAAATACAGTAGAGGGTTCCAACGGCAGATCTGAGCAGAAAGAAGAATCAGTGAATCTGAAGACAGGGAGAGTGGGATTATTCAGTTTGGGAATAGACAGAGAAGGGAATGAAGAAAATAAGCAGAGCTAAGAGACCTGTGGGACACCCTCAAATGTACTAAGACACCCACAAGGAGAGCCCAGGAGGCAGGCAGGGGAGGGAGCGTATCTGCTGAAGTAACTGTGGGAAGCTTCCCAAATGTGCTGAGAAACTCTGTTCACTCGAACATCGTGATGAACCACACCGAGGATAAACTCAGAGTGACCCACAGCAAGACACAGAACCAACCTTGAAGGACAGAGGCAGTCTGGGGACCTGAGATGTGACTCCTCGCCCACGCGGAGGCTGGACAAGATATTTGCAAAAAGGACCCAAAACATGGTCCAACCACTTGCCTTCTGCATGAAACTCATTTTATATTTAAAGACACAACAAGGCTGAAAGTAAAGGAAGGGAAAGTCCGGGGCTCAGGGGGAGAATTTCAGCCATAAAAACCAACACTGTAAAAGAGAAAAGTTTAAGATGAGTAACCTGACTTTATACCCTGAAGAACAAGAAAAAGAAGACAAATTTAAGCCCAAAGCTAGTAGAAGGAAGGAAATAATAAAGATAAGGATGGAAAATGTTAAGCAGAAAATAGAGAAAACCAATGGAATGTAAAGGTGGTTCTTTGAAATCTACCTGACAAGCCATTATCTAGACTTGGGACCCAGGGGGAGAACTCTCAAGTTAAAATCAGGAAGCAGGGTGGGCGCTACCAGCAACCTTGCAGAACAAAGGAGCAAGAGAACACAGAACAAATCAGATAACCCAGGTGAAGGGGACACTTCCTAGGAGCACACAAGTTACCAGGACTGGCTAAGGAGAGAGAAAATCTGCCTGGGCACACAGAAATAAAAGAGATGGGGTCAAGCCAGGTTCAGTGGGCACACCCGTGTCCCCGTGATTACAGAGCCTGAGGCAGGAGGATTACAAGTTCAAAGCCAGCCCTGGCAACCTAGCAAACCCTGTCTCAAAATAAAACATTTTTTAAAAGGGTTAGGAACGTAGTTCTGTGGTACAGCACCTCTGGGTTCAATCCCCAGCACTGCAAGAAAGAAAATAAGGAAAAAAGAGAGAGATAGAGCGAGAGAGAGATAGAGATACACACACACACACACACACACACACACACACAGAGGACAGACAGACACACTGACTTGGTCAAAAACTTCCCACCGAGACCAAATGGGACAAGATCACTGCACTGATTAATTCTAGTGACCATCTGAATATTAACTCCAATCTGCCCAAACTTTTCAGAAAGGCGTAGGGAAGATGCCCTTTCCGACTTCTCCCACGAGGCCAGCACCGCTGATGCAGAAGCGGACCAAGGCATCCAAGAAACCCGCAGAGCGAGCAACCGCCCTCTGACCACAGATGCAAAAGCCTAAGGGACACCGTCATGCCCAGTCAGCAAGGCGGAGCTGGGCGCCAGGCCAGGCGGGACTGACCACAGGAGCAGTGGGCCATTCAGTGTGCAGACCAGTCAGTGCAGCACCCACGTCACAGGACGAAGGAGAAACCCCACGTGGGCAGCTCGCCGTCCAGAGGAGCATCTCACAGAACCTGACACCCTTCTCTTGGCAAGGTACCCAACAAGGCTTGGACAGAAGGGGTATGAACCGAGCCGTAACTGCTCCCCTCAAAACAGGTCGGAGTCTAAATCCGTGAGTGGGTCCTTATGTGCAAACAGCCTCTCTGCAAACAGAGTCAGGTTAAGAGGAGGTCCTCCCGGAGGAAGGCGGGTCCTGGCCCAGTGAGACTGGTGTCCTTACACAGAGAGGAGACGGGAGGCTCCGGGAGCAGCCCCTGGACAGCAGGGGCAGGGACTGGCACTGGCATCTACAAGCCAAGGATAGCCGTGACAGTGGGCAACACTGGAAGGAAGCCTAGAGGCCCAGTGTGTCCTGTCCCACAGGGCCTTCCAAGGGAGCAGGGCCTCCTGAAAACCTAGACATCTGACTTCTAGCTTCTGGCACCATGAAAGACGACACGGCTGCTCCACTTAAGTCTGTGGTGCTTGACGACAGCAGCCCTGGGAAGCTAAGACAGGAAGGAGCCAACTGAGAAGCCAGCAAGAATCTGCACGGACTCTCAAAAGTCACACAATGGCCCACAAGTACACAGGAGGCACTCATTTATCATCAGAGAAATGTCCATCACCCGCCAGGATGGCCGTGCTTAAGAGCCACGTGGGAAGTACGTGTTGGTGGGGCCACGGAGAGGCTGGGGTCCCCACACACTGCTGCGGGCATTGGACAGCTGCAGCCGCTGTGGAAGTGTGGAAGGGCTGCAGAAAGCCAAGCACAGGGCACCGGCGTGAGCCAGCCACCCCACTCCTAAGTGTGCACCCCCAAATTGAAGCAGGTGTTCAAACCAAACCCTGGGTGTGAAAGGACACAGCAGCATCATTTGCACTAGTGAAAAGGTGGAAACAACCTATGTCCAGCAAAGGAGGATCACAATGGGGTACGATCATGCAACAGAGTACTATTAGGTCACTAAAGAGGGCGCACTGTCACGTGCTACATGGTAGGTGCACCTTAAAACACGATGCCGAGTAAAGAATATGGACGCGGAAGGCCACATGATACATGAGTGATTCCATTTGTACGAAACATCCAAAGACAGGCAACTCCAGACAGACAAAAAGTGGACTGGTGGCTGCCAGGCGCAGAGGGCAGGAAGTGACTAATGGACAGAGGTTTCTTTCGGGGCGAGAAAACCAGACCGTGGTGAAGGCTGCACAAAACTGAATCCACTAGAAACCCTGGAGTTGGAAACGGCAGCACGCAGTCTCCTGAGCTCGCACCTGGGAAGATGTCCTGAAGCCACAGGCTGCAGAGTCCACTCCTGCACACGCCCGCCCGAGGCAAGAAACCTCAAGGGCGGCCTTGGCCACCTGTGAGAGGAGCAGGTGGCGCTGCAGTGCCCGGGCAGCGCTCTTCTGAACTGAGTCACCTCCCACCCTGGCCGCCAGTTCCCAGGAAGAGAACAGCGCTGAGTGCTGTCAGATATGAACCGAGCTCCACAATGAGATATCGGGGTGAACTCTTCTGACATGAATAAAACTTTTTTTTAAAGAAGCCAAACAAATTATTTTGAGGATCAAATGCATCCTGTGGGCTGCTGGAATGCAATGTCTCAACATGGCTTTTACAGAGCTGGCAAGCCCTCCTGAGGAGCTGGCCCCTGCCGCCTCTCTAGGCCCACCCAGAGGCTCTCCTGCACAGAGCTGCCCATGCCCACACGATGTGCGCCTGCTGGACCAGCAGCACAGGCCGCTTCCTGCGGCCTAGGCCAGCGGTCCCCCTGTGATGGCTTCCCAGTCCTCCCTCCTGGCCTCACAGCCTCCTGAAGGAGGCTGCTCAGTTCCAGGGCCGCGCACCCTTGCTCTTCCACCCTGTCCTGTCTTCTATTTACGGGGACCACGCTTTGCAGAACACTTTTACTGTGCTTTTAACACTTGTGTGCAAAATGCAAAACACTTTTGAATTTGACTCACAATACAGAGCATTCGTTTAAAAATTCCCCCATTTCCTGACATTTTGAAAGCAACTAAAAGTCAACCACTTAAAACCTCAATTACCACTGCCTTCCCACAAAGAAACAGCAGCCCAGTTTTGTAGTCTCCTAGGCAAGATGGACAGGCCTACCCTTTGTTTTTCTCTGGTTTTTTACAGAGCTGGCTTTTTCGACATCTGCTTGACCAGATGCAGGTTTGTCTTGCTGTTCTTCCATGTTTAAATTGGAAATTGTCAGGACAATTTCATCTCTTCCTTCATCTCCTGGCCTTGCTTCCACAAGAAAGAACTGGTCTTCTGTTCTTCCAGTCAGAGGGTTTTCCACCAACAGTTGCTCCTCTTCCTCACCGTCTTCAAACTGATCAACAAGAAAATGAGCATTCAAACGAACGCAGTACTATTAATTACAGTCCAACTAAAACCTCCGCTTTGGCAAACCATAGAATAAATAAAAGGAAAAATTAAAGATTATATAGTGCAACCAAAATGCTTCAGCTGCAATACTTTATTATTAGAGTTTTTGCAGTGAAACAACTTTTTTTTTAAAAAAAACACGATGGGCCTATAGTATGAGTTAGCATAACTTCTAAAACCCTTATAAAAAAGAACAAAAGGTTCCCCAGGATTTTCCTGGAGAGTATTTTTACTGTGTTTAATCTTAAACTGCAAATTAGCTTGTCCGTTGGTAACACTGCACCGAAACCGAGTTTCACAGTATGGTTTTATTTTTCTTTTGCCTACAGGGTCAGTTTATTACAAACGATTGTACCTTAGTCAATCCGGTGCTCTGGGCCCCACTGGCCACTAACTGGTGCTCTCGGCTGGTGGCAGACACGTTCTCCTCCAGCAGGTGGAACTGCATCACCTCCAGCCCTTGCAGCGGGTACAGCTCTTCCTGGACACTGACGGCCACGCACTGCTGCGCACTCTGCGGGGGCTCCTCGCCCAGCCACAGCAGCGATGGCAGCCCGCTGCCCGCCTGCACCACCACCTGCACTTCCTCTGCTGGTTGCGCGCTCAGCCAGCCCAGCTCCTGCATCTCCACGTCCTCGGAGGCCAAGTGCACCGTCTGCAGGGTCAGGATGTGCTTCTCGCTCGGGGCGGGCACCAGCGCCAGTTCTCCTTCCAGGAGCTTGCCCTGCAGGGGCCTGTAGCTCCCCTCGGCCTGCAGCTCGCTGGCGCTCGGAGGGCCCCCAGCTCTGCGCACCGCGTCTCCCTGCGCTCCCTGCGCCCCCTGCTCCTCCGGGCCTTGGGCCGGCAGCACCTCCAGCTCTTTGATTTTGGTAAACTGTGCGGAAGGACCTGCGACCTCGGTGGCGGCCATAGTGCCGCGGCCTGATTGGGAAAGAAGAGAGCCGTCTCGAAGGGCACAGAGGGCTGAACCTAGGGGCTTCTGTGGTGACCCCGCTCTGGCCCAGGAGCGGGGCTGCCTGGGCGGGGCCTGGGCCGCGTTAGGATTCTAGAACACAGGCTGGGTGGGGCTGCGCTCTACCCAGCGAGGCCTAGGCGGATGCATGCACTCTCCACGCGGCAGGCTCCACTGCAGGGCGCTGGCCTGCGGCCCTCCGACCCACCCCACGGGCCAGGCGTCGCCGGACACGCGCCCCCCATCTCGCCGCCCTGGTGCCCTCAGCCCCCGCCTTTCCCACCCTAGGGGCAGTCCGTGCTGGCGCCGCCCCTGACCTCCCTCACCGCGGGAGGCGTGGCCTGGGGCCAGCCCGCCAGTCCGGCCTCGTGCACCGCTTGCTGCAGACGCCACGGCTGCCACCACCTCGAGCGTGAGTGCAGTGCGCAGGCGCAGGCGGGAAAGGGGCGTGAGAGGGGGCGGAGCCAGGGGCAGGGGGTGCAGGGGATGGCGAGTGGGGAGATCAAGGTAGGGACAGGTAGAGCTGGGAGGGGTGGAGAGTGGGGGCGAAGAGTGGGGACCGAGAGAGGGGGCGATGGAGAGAGGGGAGGAGAGGGGAGGAGAGCGCTGCGTGGGGTGCCCAGGGTGCTGGGGGAATGGGTGACGGCCCTGGAGGGGACCTGGAGGAGGCGCCAGGAGACACGGGGTGGGGATGGGACGAGTGGAAGAGGGCGGTCCTTACCGGGTTCCCGGAACAGAGACGGGGTGGGGCGGATGGCCGGGGCAAGAGGCCTCCGGGACTGAGCAGGCCCGGCGGGCTGCGGGAATGTGCGGGGAGGCTCCGATGAGAACAGGAGGGCGCGCACCTGCCGGGCTCGAGGAGGGTCGTGGAGTCAGTGGAGAAGCTGGGGGTGGGGAGGACCCCCAAGAGGACTCGCGGACAGGCGCCGCCGTGGGAGGTGTGGGTGTGCAGAGCCCTGGGCCCCTGGAGGAGTGGAGGGCGAGGAAGGAGGAAAGGGAGCCGCGGGGGGCCCAGAGGAGGCCCCTGGAGGCTGCGGGCCAGCGGGTGCAGCTGGGAAAGGCCGTGGAGAGGCGGAGGTGGGAGCCCAGAGGAGAAAGACGACCTGGGAGGGCGGCGCAAGGCTCGACCTCCCCACGACCCCGCGCCTCCAGCACTTTCGATCTCATAGGATTCCAGAAACTTCTTCAGGCACGTGGGTGGTTGAGGGGAAGCGGAAGTGCAAAGGAGAGAGGAGCGCTGGAAAGAAGCCAGGGCTCAGGAGCGCGCTTGAGCGAGTGCACCAAGATGGCACCGAAGTGAGCACCTTCGGACGGTGCGCTCTAGGGCCGGGCCGGCTGTGGCCAAGCGCTTGAAGACCTGAGGCCCGCGGAAACAAAACAACAGATAAACAAAAACGAAGAAAAAGAGTGCGCTTTGTGTTATTCACCTCAATGTCATTTTTTAATGGAAAATAATCATTTTGATGGTCTCCAGAAAAAAAAAAAATTGGGCTCTTCCTTCAACTAGACGCAAACTAAATGCAAGTTTGGAATCACGAGGTCAATACAATAGCCTTCAGTTCAGGCTGGGCTTTCGCACGCCCTCTGGCAATCCCAAACTCACCCGCACCCCAGAAACCCCAGCCACCCTGAGGCTGAGGAGGTCAGCCTGGGCAACTTAGGGGCCTGCTCGCCATCAAGGTAAAAACTTAGAAAGGGCTGGGGACGTAGCTTAGCAATGGAGTATGTGTGGTCTCGGGGATTGCAGTCACATTTTTTTTTTAAATGTAGTTCATAACATTTCAGATTCATAATATTTTCAAATTATAAAAGAATTTTCTTATTTGCTTATTGTGAATGTATTTGTATGCTAGGAAAAAAAAAAAAAAAAACAACTCAAAGGAGAAAACAGAGTCAGGGAGAGAGGCTTCCAAACTTCCCTGAGCAATGAGAAATGGCCTTGAAGAGGAAATGGCTTCCTTTGTTGAAGCACCTCTTGGAACAACCTGGGAAGGATTCTCCTCCCACCACAGCCAGAGAACGTTCTGTATCCACACAAGCGCTTTTCTATATCTTAGCCTCCTTGTAGCTCTGTCTCTTATTTGTGCAGAATACATACACAAATATTTTTTCATTTTCAATAGTATAAAGGAGAGAACTAAATTCAGCTTTGAAAGAAACTCATGTACCGGCAGTAATGCGTCTGCGGGTGAGATTCGTGGATCACTAGTTCGGCATCGTGTCTGGGGATTCTATTACAGTATGTGTACCACATGGAGAAGATAAATATTTGAAGGTCACTGGGAAAACAGTGTGTTATAATAACTTCTTCTAAATCATTTAAATGAGCTTTTCTGCTTGAACAATCGCCACCTATTTAGTGCCTTTTCGGGTAATTTTGCATTATTGCTGTAAAATTCATGCAGCTAGAAAGTTTTTTCAGTATTTATATTATAGATCTGTGTTTTGAAATTTCAAAAACTGATTAAAAGTACATTTTTTAAAGGAGATAGAAGGACTCAGTGGTAGAGTGCTTGCTTGCGTGTTTGAGCCTCAAGTTAAATCCCCAGTACTGAAAAAGAAGGCGTTATCAGGCCAGGGGAGGGAATGTGGAAGGAAGCTGAGTCAGACTCGGAAGAGAAAAGGGGGGGTGTAAGAAGGGGAGACAGCTAGATGGGGTGGAGAAGCCAGAGAGAAACCGAGGGGAAGCAGGGGCCAGGGAGGCTCATGGACTCCGCCGGTCTGTTTGTCCCGCTTCCTTGTCTTCCTGGAGAAGGTCATTTTGGGGTGAGGCACTTCAGCAAAGAGATGCTGAGCTTCCTGCTAACAGGCCGGTGGCATGAGATGGGATCCTGGTGTACCCCGAGCGCACGGGAGTGTCTCCCAGCTGAGCGCCAGTCCATCTAGTTAAGGGGAACAGGGAAGGCCTGGCCCCGCACCCCCATCAAGTCTAAGCCCCTACGCCTGCGTCAGCCCCTCCTTGCCCCCTGCTCTGTCCCTGCTCCATCCAGACCCGTCTCCTGATGGTCCTTGGTGATTTCAGCGGAGGCACACGGAGGCTAAGGATAAAACTGAAAGGCGGCACAGGGGCAGCAGCGGCTGTCGGAGTCCTAGAGGAACTCCCACCGCTCACTGCTCCAGAGTGAGCGTCACCAGCTGACGGCGCCATGGTTTCTTGGTCCTGAACCTTTCTGGGGCCCTCAGGAAGCACTTAAGTCTTTAAGGTTCCCAGATGAGAAAGGAGTTCAATAACCAAGTGGCAGGGGAGGCAGGACCTGCCTTAGGAGACCCGCTTTAGGAGACCTGCAGGAAGGCCTGGCCCGCCTGCCAGCTCGCCAGGGAAAGCCACGTGGGAGGCCAGACTCCTGCTCGGAGGCGGAGGCTGCAGTTCACAGCATCCGCCTCTTCACACCAGGCAGTCCCTGCGTGTCTCTTCCTTATTGCCCCAGGGGGAGTTATGCATAAAATATCTTATTTAATATCTGCGTATTGTGTAGTTACATTTTAACATATAGCTGAGAGATGTAAATATATATTTACAGATGAGTCCGTGTTTGTGCTCATTTCCTGTCTGTACAGTGTGTGGTGGCGGGGACGGGAAAGCTCTCCCCGGGCAGAGACCTTCCTCATCCTGCTGACAGTATCCAGAGGGCCTGCACGCTTCCTGGGACAGCTGCCTCCACAGCTGTCGGTGGGCCAGCTGAGGTCCGAGCCCGGTGGCCGCTCTCAGTGCTTCTCTGGCATGTGAGTAGGGTACCTCTGGCTTTGTAGCCACATCTCACATAAGGAATTGTCCCAGGGGATTTGCTTTTGTTGCCCTGCGTGGTATTTACCCTGGCAGTGCCGTGATGTCGCCCAGCGCTTGGCTTTGAGAACCTTTCAGGAACCTTTCATCAGCCCTCAGTGTCTCATGCCCGCACTCCATATTCACAGTCACACTGAGGCTACACTGTGGGCAGGGGGCTCAGAAGCCTCCTGAAGTGTGGGCCAGCACCTGAGACCCCAGGCCGAACACTCTGTGTGGTGTCCCAAGGTGGATTATGGTGGAGCGAATCTGACACCTAGCAGGCTAGGAAGGGGTGCTTCCGACCCGGCTTGGATGGTGCTGCCTCGACTCTGGGTCACTGTCACCTTCAGTTTTAAAGCAGGAAGCGCTGGAGAGTTGATTGCTTCATTGCTGGACTTTGGGGTTAGAGTTTAGATGCCAGGTTTTTCTTCTGCACGGTTGATTGTTTCTGTATTTATTATTACTCTGAAGCTGGATCAGTAATTGGTGTAACAACGTCGTTGAATCCACCCTCATGAATTAAATCTGGCTCCTCCAAGCGTTATGAAGATGATTTGTAAACAGCTTAACTTGCTTTTGCCCGGATGATCCTGGGGTCACCTCATTTCAACCGCTGGGTGGCAAAGCTGTGTCCGTTTTGGAAGGTGTTGGGCAGCCTATTGGGCAAACATTGTTTTGATACCGATCGTTCTACTTTGAACTTTGGTGTGAACACAGAGCACATACTCGGGTTTAATGAGCGGCTTAGCCACTGCTCTTGGCCTTGGCCATGGGCTGAGGAGTTTGAGGACAAATGAGATACTGAAGAGGATTTTTAAAACTGGAAAGTCAGTGTCCGAAGGCAGGGCACAGCAGGATGGGAAGCTGATCGTATGTAGGCACACGGTGGTTTGAACTCTCCAGCACCTAATCCTTGCAACTTCCTCTCTGTCCTGCTTCCATATGGAGAAGCAGTTGGTAACAAGGCAAATAAAAGCTTTGTTACATTTTGTCTATGTAAATTGAGTCTGAAAACTAGCATCTGAGGGAAAGATCTGGAAAGGTATTCTCTAAGCCATGAGTGACAGTTTGGGTGGTGGGGTACTGAAGGGTTGATGTGAAGAACTATTTTCTCTGCTTCTCTTGACTTCTTTAAATAGTACCCAGAAATTATGTGTCCCGCCCCAGTAAGAAAAGTTCTCAAGATAGGAAGATTGTCCTGGATTACCCAGGTGGGCCCAGTGACATTGGAAGGACCTTATAAGAGGGAGACAGGAGGGTCTGAGGTCCACATCAGAAGGGAAGGTGACCAGAGAAGCAGAGAGCGAGAGAGAGAGAGGATAATGTGCTTCTAATAGTGTATAATACCTCCTGTTTCTATACTGTAATAAAACAATATAGAATAAGTCCCCAACCTGTAGCTGAGAATCTATTCCTGGTTTACCTCTCTTGCTAAAAGTACCCCTGAATTTTTATTGATTCATGTTCCAAAACATACTGTCTACAGAGTAGAAACTCAGAACCACCACTTGGCAAAAACGAGGTGAAAAAGAGCCTGCTGGTTCGGCGGGGGTGGGGATCCGCGGAGGCCAGTTAGTGGGCGGAGGGAAGCCCTTGGCCTCTGCTGCAGGACCCTTGCCGGGGACTTTTCTCTTGTGTGGCAAATGGTTTCTCTTCAATGTTGCATCCTCGAGCTGTCCCAGGGTACGGCTCTTGGGAGGGGCAACCAGATATTTCGAAAGGAATAAGTGCAGTAAAGATAGCAGGTCAACAGCAGCCGGGCAGCCAGGACCAGCGGGATGGGGGCCCGAGAGGCCATGGAACCGGTGTTCCCTGAGGGCTGCTTGAGCCGGCCTGTCAGGGAAAGAGGCTGCCTGGGCAGCGGTGCAGCTGGGCTCTGCGTGGCTCTTGGCAGCCAAGTGGCCCTGATTTAGCGAGGCACCTTGATAAGCTCTTGGGGGCTAGGGGTGCTCTCAGGGCACCAGAGGGCTGCTCGCGCTACTCTCCTTAGAGAGAACAGTTGTCTTGTTTGGCTTTTACTTGGCTTTTTGTTATGTGTTTGTTTTTGAAGGAGAGGGACTTGGAAGGAGAGGGGAGGGAGACTGGGGAAGAGAGTTGCCAAACGTTCCTGCCCGCCTGCAGATGCGGACCGATGTCTTTTTCCAAGAGCAAGCTGTGTGTTTCTCCTCCAAGCGGCCTGCCACCGAGGGTTGTGTGTGTGTGTGAGTCTCACAGAGGGGCTGGGCTCCGCATCTGCGTGAGTCACCACAGGGCAGGACCGCGTCATGGGACCAGGAGTGTGATCACGTGTGGAATTAACCAGAACTGGGAGCTTGAATGGTGTCTACCAGGAGGATTTTGTTTTTATTATTGAATATTTGTTTTGAAAATAATTGTAGATTCACAGGATATTGCAGGATATTGCAAATTTTAAAAAAGTGTGCAGGGAGGTTCCATGTGGCCTTGACCCAGTGTCCCCAATGACATGTCTTGTACCGCAGCGTGGGCACATCTGTAGTACAACATCTAAACCAGGAAATGGACATCGGTGCAAGATGTAGAGTTTAGATGGTCCCTCGTTCTGCCCGTAATGGCGTATGTAGTGGGGTGCCAGTCCTCTCCCATGGTCACAGAACCAACACTCTAGGACTGAGCAGCTGACCGCCAGACTCTCCCATGCTGCCCTGGGTAGCCACACCCACCCTCCTCCCCAGCTCCACCCGCATGAAGCAAGAATGTAAACCCCTTGGGAACTAGACTCCCCAGGGAGGTTCCTCCCATCTTATCTTGACATTTCAGGCGTCTGGGTTGCTGTGCCCTAACCCTGGAACCATGCTGATAAACAGCACTGATTTTGATCCTCCCACCTCCTGCGCCAAAGTCCTGTCATTCCACCAAGTCAGCAGGGCCCAGGATCCAGCACCTGGAAAGGGTGGGGCACAGTACCAGAGCAGAGCTTTGAGCCTGGGCCCCTGAGCCCAGGGAGTCCACTTAGGGACAGGGCAGTGGGCCTCCTGTGGCTTCCCTCTCTCGGCAGCCCCTTGCTGGTCAGCACAACAGCAGCAATTGCTGGACCAGGGCGTCAGCAGGTGCCTGCATTATGGAAGATGATATGTCTCTAAACCTAGGACGAAGGATGCAGAGTGATCTGCACACAGGGAGTGGCAAGTCATTGCCTTGGTGGCTGGAGAGGGCTGGGCGTCTTCTCCTGGGAGCAGTTGCTCTTGGGTCCAGGCAACCGCAACCATGAGGGGGACACACTCACCCCAGTTTTCTGGAGTAGCCAGATCTGGGTGTGTAAGCAGATCCCCTTGAGTTTTAAACAGTGGTAACTGATGAAATGTCAAGTTCTCTTGTGAACCGAGCAAGATTGACGCGTAAACCCGGTTTGGTCCAAGCCAGTTGGTGACCTCTGCTTGGGGTTTTTCTCTATTGGTCTTCATTTTTGTATTTGATTTTTGTCATAAGACAAGAAAACACAGAGGAAATTGACTAGTAACTCTTTGTTTACTTATTAAGTAATTGCTTTTCCCAAATGAGAGCTCTGGATATGACTGTGGCTGACATTTGTGTGTGTTCTTACTGCTAGGAAGGTCACCGGGACCATCCTCCCATCCTCCCTCTGCCTAGCAAGAAGGATGTTATTGTAGCCAGAACATTTCTCCTCTGGGGTCCCTTAATGGAGGTCCCTGCTGGAGACTTGCTTAGTCTTCATTGTTTTTAAACAGACCGGGCTGATGCAAAAAGAAACGCATCTTTGGTTTGTTGACCTTGAACATTTGATCTATAAGGAGGCCAAGATGTCGGCTCCTTCTTTTCCCATGGTGTCATTTTGGGCCAGATCACAGTGCCTGTGTGTTGGCAGCTTCTGGGGTCTTCTTCCTCCTCCCTCTCCCTCCCCTCTGTTCCCTGCTCTGCAGCCTTCACAGCCCCCGTCCTTCACAGATGCCAAGGCCCGCTCCTGGTGGGGTGACCGTCCTCAGGCAGAAGCGTGGCCCTACTCCCGCGAAGGCTTCATGTTGTCTCATAAAGCCTCTTTCCCACACCCTGCCCTCCCCCAGCACCTCTCCACCATAGCCCCAGCCCTGAGCTGTGTGATCTCCTTCCTCTGACTTCTTGTTTACGTGTGAGTGTCTGAGGACAGACTCAGAGGGCAGGGCCTTGTCTGTCTTGTTCTCTGCAGAGCCTCAAACAATACCTGGTTTGCATTCACCTGCTGAATGGACTTAAAAGTCCAAATGTCAAGCCTACTTGGAAGTCCTCCGTTCCCGAAGCAATGAGCCCAGCACACTGGTGCTTCTGACCTTGACCACAGCTGACACCCTGCTGTAACACTCCTGCCTCAGCCCTCTCAGGCGCTGGCTGCACCATGTTTTGCTCTTACCAGTGGACTCTATGACAACGAGTGTTCCAGAACTTCCATCCCTGTGCTGTGAGGTGAGGCTCTATGCCCTCCGCGGTTAATGTGTGTCAGTGCGCCTTGGATTCTAAACTTTAGCGTCATTGCGTTCTTCCCGAGAATTTTCTCTGGTGTCTTTCCAGCAATCTGTCAGGAAGAGTAAGTGACCCTTCAGCAATTAGACTGGACTTTAGCTGTTTTGGAAAGATGAATTTGGAGGTAATTTTCTAATTACCAGCAGTTGTCAAATACATGGAGACAAAGGACTGCGGGATCTTTGCCTTGGCACAAATGAGCCCGCGCTACAGCAGGAGCTGCTCATTGGACCTCGGTGATGAATGCAGGGAGCCAGCAACTGAGAAACCAATTCGCTTGCTGCTTCTTTTGCTAATGCAGGACCAGTGCCGGGCAGAGTTTGGCTGCTGGAGAAGGGAGTTCAAACAGGGCCATCCACAGAAGTCAAGCTTGAAGAACTGACGAGAGGAACACGCTTCAAGGACACCTGCGTCCTCAACAATATCAAAATGTTCATCTTCGTTTGATGGAACACTTTGGAGTCTCAATTGTCAGTACAGACATTAAAGATGTAGTAGCTGTTGGCGCCTATTCTAGATAATAATGCCTAAAGATATCACTGGGGCATTTTATACAGGAGCTTTAACCTGCAAATGGAAGTTTTTCTATACAGTTGTCATCTGCAAAAACATCAAACTCATGCCTGGCACTGTTTATAAGGTGACTTTTGTATTTATTTATTTTTTTTTTGCAATTGTTTGTGTGACATTTTGCTTTGGCAATTGTTGCACTTACTCATGGGTCAATGGCACAGGACAGCCAATGTCATGGATACCTAAGGGTCACTGTGGGGCTCTTCCTCAAGGGCCTTGGTTTGCAGCTTGGAGGTCCAGAAGCCTGATGCTTTCAGGGCTCCATGGAAATGAACTAGACTCAGAAGGCACTGGAACATCATCCAGGGGGACAGTTCCTTAGTTGACAAGAAAAGCACCACCTTTCTAGGGAGACAGACTTTAAACGTGCCACCCAGAGTATACCGTCACTTGCACCTGCTATTAGGGACAGCCATGGCAACACAGAGACAGCCCTGATAGGGTAGAAAGTCAGACCTGGTATGAGAGGTTTGATCTGGTTCCACTATGACCTTGTCCTAGGTCCACTTTGACCTTGGGCAATCCTAAGCCTTCCAGAACTTCGGGATCCTCATTTAGAGTTAGGAATCTTGCGTCCTGCCGCCAGGGGTGGAGTACAGGGGAATCCATGGTGGACAGCTGGGGCCAAGACCCATGCAAGGTCAAGCTTTAGACATGAGCCAGCACATGGATTCTGTCCCAATAGCTTGACCAGGAATAAGTGCTTCAGGTTCCTGAGATTGAGTATCAAAAACTCCCACTAGGGTTACAGTGTGATCTACCTTGCAGATGAGCCACCATGTGGGAAGCAAGCAGCTGGTGGCCATGGGGCCTGGGCACAGGGAGGGCTCTCATGACTGCAAGCCACCATTGCCAAGAGGAGCTTCAGAGGCTGTCGTGGTGGAAGCAGTCACAACTCTTGTGGCCTCGCCTTGTTCCCAAGTGGCATCAAACCGTGCACCCACGACAGCTTTCTGAGCCACATTGCAGTCGGAAGCAGGACACCGCTGGCTCCACAGTGACAAACCTATGCAGTCAGTTACTTCTCCAGAACTCATCTCTCTCCTTGTGATATTTACTAGCATTTTAACCTTGGTGAATGAATTAACTACACAGGACCTTGGGTTCCTATGCAAAATGGGGACGTGATGGATTCCCGTCAGCGCTGCTCACCAACAGATGAGCTGAGGCTCGGTGGGCCTGTGCTTCTTTTCTCTCCTCTGACGCTAACCTTATCCTAAATTGCACAGGCACCTCGCCACGGCCTCTTGGTATTTACCCCAAGAGCATTTTAAGGACAGTGCTGCCCTTCACGTAATGTGTCTAGACTGAAGTGTTTTCCTCTATTATCTCGCTGCCTGTATTTGTCTGCATTACTGTCCAATTTAAAATGTTAAGTTCTTTACCAGCAGAACTCAGTGGTTTGGAAATCTCTATATCATGACCAGAATAGCTTGTCCCGTTATAATTTGGACTGATGTCTGAGAAGACCTGGCTAAATGAGTATAAGTTCAAATTATTTTCCAATTAAAAAAAGATACTTTATTACTTTCAAACCCAGCAAGAGGTGGGCTAGGAGACTTTTATTTAATGAAATTCTTTAGGGAAATATTAGGTAAACAGATGAGAATGAGTTGGGAGCTCTATTTTTCTAGGTCTGTACTGGTTACTCATTTTATGTCTGGAGAAGTACCTACCTCTGGATCTGGATCTGTCATCTCCGCTTACTCCGGGGGCTTAAGACACATTGCACTCTCAGGCAGTTCCAACAATCACCAGAAGTCCTGCTGAGCATGTTTATTTGCTTAGCAAAGTCTTTCTTCAAGATCTTCAAAGGTAAAATTTAACCCAGCCACTATCAGGATCGCTATCAATTAGAGGCATCCAGAATCAATAAAGTTTAGTTAGCTCATTTCCATTTTGTTGAACTTGCTAAGAAAATAAGAGCCTTCTACCTCCTGATATGTACAGTGGTCACATCATGGCCCTGTGTGAATAACTGCCACCTGTCCTGTGACTAGGGACACCCAGTTGTAATTGTGACCTGTTTTACCTATGGATTTTTTTCACTTGCAAAGAAATAATTTTGAAGCAGGAAATTTCAGTTCATTCCCATGAACATGAACGTCACGGAAGGCACGCAGGCGAGACAGCAGCAGGTCAGGGCTGTGCTCTGGCCCCGTTTTGACAGCTCTGTTCACTTCTATATTCGGTTTTGCTGTTTTTGAGTAATCCTTGAGTTTCCTTCCTCGCAGATCTGTAACGGTGGGATTTGGGAAGTTGGGGTCCAAAGACAGCAGAGACACCTTCCGTAGAAACCTGCGAGCAAGGTCTCTCAGGCCTGAAAGTGGAAATGGACGGATTGGTACATAGAGATGCTGTGGGGTCTCTAAGACAGGCACAGAAAAGGAGGCATGGGAAAAAGTGGAAATGCCACGCACCAAGTAACTCACACCAAGTTACATTTGGAGCTGCGCCGGGCATCAGCAGGATGCCCAGCACTGCTAAGGAGGGTGGACTGCCTAGCAGCCTTTGGTCTCTGATTCTCCATGGGAGGACTTAGGGCTGGACAGGCGAGATTAGGAGAAGGGCAGTACTGTTCCTGTGGCATTTGAGGGCTATGGTATCTTCACCACGGCCAAAGGTGGAGCCGCCCGAGCTCCAGGGGCCAGCGAGTGGACAAACAGGACGTGGCACGGTCGTACGAAGGAGTGCCATTGAGCCATGAGGAGTGCTTCCCCCACACCTGCTACGACCGGGCTGAGAGGAAGATGTCTGTCACAAAAGACTGCAGGCCACACATTGGGTTCCATGTGCATGAGATTTCCATACTCGGCGATTCTCTGAGACTGGAAAGGGACGGGTGATTGCTGCGGGGTTGGAGGGGAGCTGAGGGGACAGTGGCTGCTGGCGGGGGTGTGACTCTTTTCAGGGGAGGTGAAATGTCCTAAAGGCGATGGCACTGTGGGTTGCACGATGTTGCGAGTGCATTAAGAACCACCGAGTTGTACGTTTTTAAAGGGTGAATTTTAGAGGGTGTGAATTTTATCTCAGCTGAACTGTTGTGAAGGGAAAGAAGAGACTGACCCATGGACAATGGGAAGATAGGAGAGAGCGGGAGAGGGCAGGCATATTAGGAGAGGTTGGGATGGTAAAAGCAGGAGGCTGATGTCTTTAGATAACTATTTCTGCTGATGAAGCTCACTCCCAGGTGCTGGGTGTCTCTGTGTGATGTTGGGGGGTTGGATTCACCTTTATGACCAACCAGGTCAGGAGAAAGGAGCTGGGACCGTGGCCAAGCTCACTCCTGATGCACGTGCGCTTTCAAAGTCCTTAATCCACTTTCCCAATCTGAACTTCACATTCATCAGTAAATAGACCTGAGAGTGTTTGGATTTTGCATCAGAGACCAGCTCTAGTCCTTGGACACATCTCCCTGAAGATCCAGCCCCGACAGCTCCTCACTGGTGTTCCCAGGGAGAGAACTGACAGTGCTCTGTCCCTTGGATGCTTCATGTATCGAGTTTCCTTTGAATGGGGCACCTTCACACAAGATGTTCCTCACCCTTCTTAAAAATCATCCCATGCAATTCTTGAAACATCTAGAACCCATGCCCAGTTCATCTGATAGTGGACCTCGACCTGTTTATATAATCCTCTGCTGACACATTTGCCCTGGGAGGTCGGGTTACAAAGAGGAGTGTCCTGGCTTTTGTCTTGGGTCCAGGACCTGCCCGTGGGGCCCACTTTCACCTCCGTCCCTTCCCGATGACTGTTTACCTCTCCAGCTCCTATTGAGCAGGACTTGGAAACATTGAGCACAGCACTTCATTTGCTTAAACTGATTGCTGGAGTGAAAACAAGGCTGTGGGCTTGGAGCTAGAGAGAAGTCTGTTTTCCCGGGCGCTGACCACACCGGGCGGAACAGATATTGACATCTGAAAGTTAAGGCTGAGGAGGCTGGAGGGGGGAGAAGGAGCCGCCAAGGAGTTATGTTACAGTCAGGAAAGGTTAGGGATGAATCACAAGATCAGGGTAGGAAACCAAGTAATAAAATAAGTGCATAATAGTGGGTTGCCAGGCAGACAGTGGGCTAATGCCGCAGTGACAGCTGAATGCCGCGGGAGGCTGAGCAACAGGGAGGAGTGGGCGAGGCGGAAAATAAAGAAAGAAAGAATGGAAGCCAACACAGAGGGGGAGAGCAGAGGAGTCTGTCACTTTGTCTTAGGAGAAATTAAGAAGCCAGACAAATTATAAGTGTACTTTCATTTGGAAACATGATCAGACAGTCTGGTACTGGCGCTTCGGAGCGGGGGTGACGGTGGCTGCAGGGTCCCGAGCGTGGCTCCCTCTGACTCCTCTGCCCTTGCCGAGGTTCGCAGGAGTCAGCAAGGTGCAGGCCGAGTGTGAGGCCTCGCTGGGGCTTCTTGATCCTGCGGTTGAGAGAACAGTGATGGACCAGGACGTGGCTGAGGACCCTGGGCCCTGGGCACGGCCTCTGCAGGAGGTTTGTTCTTGTCCTCCTACTTCCAATGAGGAAACAGAGGCAAGCGGCTGCCCCAAGTCACACGCGCTGCAAGGCCTCTTGCTCCCGATCTCCCTGCCATCCCCTCCCCAGGCCTCCTGCCCAAGCCACCAAGTAGGAGTCTAAGGGCACCTCTCCCCAGGACCGGGTGGTCTCCAGCCCCAGGAGGGGTATTCACAGACCGCCTGCACTGGATGACATCGATTTCATCTGTCCTGCCACCAAATAGGGAACATTTTGTCCTCTTTGGCATTTGGTGACTTTTTCCCTCTCTCCTTGGCAGCGTTCACTCAGGTTCTCAGTCAAAATAACTCCCGGCCCAAGTGGAGCCCGGGCCTCGGGTGTCGCGGGAGCATGAAGCGCCCTGCGCTCCTCTACCCCAGCACAGAGGGAGTTCAGCTGAATTCCAAGTTCAAGGAGCAGCTTGGCTCTGGGCGTGGCAAGACAGGGGTGTAGAGGAAGGGTCCCCGTCCCAGCTCTGAGGCCTGAGCTGATCATGTGACCATGCGGGCTGGGAGGCTGGGTGAGGAGGGATTCATCGTTCTTCCAGAAGGTTCTCTGCAGTTCTTAAACAGCTTGACCAAACCAGGACATCAATGTAGGCCTCTGAGGAGGCACACACAGGGCGTGGTCTCTGTGCCTCCCCTGTGGGACTCTCTCTGCACCCCAGAGCTGGGCCTGGGATAAGACCTGAGAACCCCACTGTTCCCAGACAGCTCCGCCCTCCAGAAGCCCCCAGCAAAACAAAGGAAGTTTCTAGAGCGCAGTCCGGGCCTAGCTAATGTTTCACAAGGACGATGGAAGGCATAATTTGTTTTCCAGCGGTAATTTTATTATTTCTCAATGCAAAACAATGTAAGATAAATTCCCTATTATTTTATAATAACCATATCAATTTTATAATACCATATTATTATAATAACCATTTTACTGCAAGTGATGAGTATGTCATCCCCTTTCTTATACATTAGCATATTGTAATTTACCACCACGATTGTTGCTTTTTTTTTTTTTTTCTCTTTAATTTTGGTACTTTCAATATTGAAAAACTTTTCAATATTTTCTAAAGTGGCTCATTCAGGCTTAAATTAGAGACTGTCTCCAACAAGCCTGTGTTTCTGCCATTATAGCTCTTTTCAGATGGTAAATTACCCTGAAAGGTTTAATGAATAAATGAATAAATTAATTAATAATGACCAGAGAAGGGTCTCATTAAAGCAGTGTGTTCCAGGTGCTCAGCTGGCTTCTGGCGAATGGTGACTGATTATCCTGTGATAAAGGATGAACTTGAGCCCCCAAACCCTCTCCTTCCTGACTCATAAGAGCTTTCACTGGCGTGGTTATGTAAACGAGCAGAGCGGGAGGGAAGTTATTGTTTAATTTCAAAAACATACATGAATCACTAATATAAAATATGCTCTTGCCTCGTGCTCTACTGCGTGACGTGACTCGTGGCACGGCCGTGCTTGAGGAGAGGAGCGGGCACGGCTTGCCCACCTAAGGGAGCTTGTTGTGTTTCCTTCCCAGGCCAGAGGGACGCAGAACCCCTGCCCGTGGCAGGGTTCAACCTCAGTCAGTGCCTGCCACAAGGTCCCAAGGGTGCAGAGACTCCCAGGAGATACTCTTCTTTGGCCCTGTGTGGCCCTCGGCAGGATGTGGAGTGTCCCTGGGCCCTGCCCCTCAGTGCCCGTGCCACTCCCCATCTTTGTGACAACCTCAAAGCCTCCCACACGTCTCCAAAGGCAGCCCTGAGGCAGAGGCGAGGGCTCTGTCGTGGGCGAGAGTGTGTTTGGAAGGTCAGGCCCTGCAATGTTCTAGAAGATGCTGTGTTCAGGAGGCTAAAAGCCCATCCATCTCTTTATGTCGGTCACTTGGCTAACTTACAGTAACCTAATGTAGTGGTGCCGTTAAATCTGGCAAGACTCTTCTTTATTTTTGTATTTCATTTTCTAAATGAAGAATTTTTGCAGAAAGAGGCTCTGGGGTCTCAGGAAAGGAGCGAGGTAAAGTATCCCAGGCAAGTAAGTGAGCTCTGGAGGAGGCGAGACCAAGCCCTGCACAGGGAGGGCCTCTGGGCTGTCTTCCGGGGCAAGGGGGACGTGGACACCAGGCTGAGCTTCCCACTCGCCAGGGTTAGGACCCCTGGCTCCGTACATCCCTAAACCAGCGCCGGGGCAGCCTGGCAGTGGGGGCTGTTATCCCACCTCAGCAGAACCCTGGAGACGGATGTTTAGATGAGAAGGCTACCATGCCGGCCTGCAGGGGAACGGGGCCGTGTGCCACCCAGAGCACCAGCCTTGGCCTGCAGGAACTTCAGACCCAAGTCACAACTCCACGGTGCTTCGGACCCAAGAATCAGCAGCATGATGGTTAGAAACACTGAAGCCGCTCTTGCCAGCAAGTGTTGTCCAACACTCGCCCTGGTGGACTGTCTTCGGGGCTGAGGACCGCAGCTGTGACCTAGACAGTGCTGTCCCGCACAGAGCTCATGTCCTCTCAGCGATTCCGACTTAGCAGGTAGACCAGCAGTGAGAAAGCTAATGTCGAATAGTGAACAACATCAGGAGGGAATGCTGCGGGTTGGGGGCCGGGTGCTGGAGGTGTGGGCACCTCTGAGCCGGGAATGACAAGAAGGCTCAACTATGCACAAACCAGGACAGGTGCTGCAGGTGGAGTCACAGCACGTGCAAAGGCCCTGAGGTGGGGGTGAGGCTAACTCGAGGTTATGATCAAAGTTAACTCACTGAAGTTCAGCTTGTTTTGCAGTCCTGGCGGCTCCCAGGGGCTGACCATGCTCTGATTTAGAGGATAGGCTCAGCAGAAGGGGTACACTAAAAAAAAATAGAAGACTAGGGACCGAAATGTTCAGGATTCTTCTGGTTGTCCTGTAAGTTCTCCTATGTCACCTCACCCCTCGGCCTTGTGCCCTGTGCTCATCAACGACCAAGGCTCTGCAGAGCGTGGGATGGAGCAGCAGGGGGCAGGCCTGCAGCACGTCCAGGCCCATTACCTAGGACACAGGGCCTGCAGCAGGGACGAGGCGGCCTCCACATTCACCCTGTTGACCTGTGTGGGCCTCGATTTCCCAGGCAAAGTTGGATCTCATCTTTGACTCGGGCTTTTTTTTTTTTTTTTTTTCCTTTTCTTCAGGAACAACACACGTCACATGGAACTTTTTTTTGACGTGACAATACCTGGAACAATTAGATACATAAAGAACAATGAGAGCAAAGCGCTTCCAAGTGTATTTTGAGCAGTGATTACCCACCGTGCTGCTTTTCAAATGTCACTTGTGGAGTGTTCGTCTGTTTGTAACGAAGCACAAAACTTTCTTTCTGTTCTTTTCCAAAGTAGTTGAGAGCATTTTAAATCTCTTTACTGAACTACGGCAAGTCACTCCAAAATTAAAGTGCTCAGAACCTTTATTTTGAAAAGCCCGAATGGTGCCCATCAAAGCAGCAGAGAGAACACTCTTTTTTCAGTATGTACCGAGCACATTCATCTGTCATTTAAATAATCTGACAGCTCGCAAGAAGCTGTCTGATGAGGATCGTGCTCAATTGTTAAAAGTACGACAAAGGAAGTCCAAGAAGTTTTTCCAAAGAATTTATTATTAAAAATTCACAGGAGCAGGTCTGTACGGGCCACCTGCTGAATGCTGTTATTCAACCCCACGTCTCCCTGTCTCTGCTCTCCAGATGGAGGCCGAGAAGACCACTGGGACAGAAAGGACACCTGCGATTTTCACCTGAAAGGGAGAAAACAAAGCTGTAAAGGTGTACAATTATTATGTGTCAGTCAAAAATGAAATACGAACAACTTAAAAAATAAGTACTCTCAGAAACCTAAGAAGCTTCTAGAAGGAGTTGTAAAACAAATTAATTTAAACATTAAATTAAAAAGATAAAGTTCCTTTTAAGACTGTTGAAATAGGCTTCCCACGTTCAGTATGCTTGCAGAAATGTCTGAACGCAGAAGCATGAGCTACCTGTCTTCAAACCCTGCACCTTGGAAACACGTTCCAAGCCAAAGTGCCTGAACCCTTCACCTTCCATCCAGCCCCCTGGGCGGCCCATTGGAGGTCCAGCGTCCCTTGTCCTGTGACGCATCCAGGTTTTGGAAGGAGTCTCTGTGGGGATGTGCCTGTGCTGTCTCCGACTTTTATTCCAGACGTTGTATTTTGCTGAAAACAAATAAACATGAACCCCTGAAGACTGGCCCACCGCCAGCCACGTTTGGGTCCCTGAGTTCCAGGTTTGAGTAGGGACCGGTACCCAGGGACAGGACAAAGAAAGACGAGCCTCTCGGGGCTGCTCGGCTCCCGCATCTCGCCTGGTTTTCCTGTCGCATTTTTCTCTACCTTTGGGTAAAAATGTAGATGCCTGACAGGAGGAATTGCCCCCTGGCAAGGCCCCGAGTCCTTGTGAAGGAAGGGCAGCTGCCCCACCCCACGGGCCAGCCCTGCGCCCACGCCGTCCGCGGGCTGGACCACACCAGCACTTGGAGAACAGGTGGGGGGTCGGGAAGTAATTAGCAGACCTGCTGCCACTGCCCCTTGTGCGGGGCGCTTCGTTACTGAGGAGAGGCTGGCCTCCTCTGGGGGAGCCGAGGCGGCCAACTCGAGGTTCCGAGCACATTTCAATGCAGCCAAAGTCTTGGAATTCCCTGGAGAGGGGAAACGATGGACTACAGTGTTTTCCTCTTGCCAGGTTTAAATTAATTTCCCTAAGTGTTCCCGTTAGTTAGCAGTGATGGATGGAGTGGGGATATTATTAATAAAAATTAGGCACCCAACTCGGAATGAACTTTTGTTCATGCTCAGCACTTACCAAAGGGCCAATGAGAAAAGGATCTTTCCAGCAGCTTGCATTTGGAGTGCGCTGGGCCAGGCGGAAAGGGGTCCCGCCGGCCCACAGCTGTCGGGGCGGGCCTCTCCCGTGTCCACCCGCACTCCCAGCGAGCTCCGGGCTGTGCTGACAGGGGCTCCTCCGCGCTGACTTGGAGGACTTGGGAAACGCCTCTAGCTATTCAGTGTGTGTGTTTGGTTGGAGGGACAGGCATCTTGTGGCCCCAGCGGTCACAGCGTGAGAGAAGCAAACCACACAGCTCAGAGGGGCCTGCTTGGGGAGGCTCGGCGAGTCTGGGGCAGTGTGTGCTCTGGAAGCGTGGACGACGGGACAGCACCGCTATTGAAGGACCAGCCGGTTGGTCCACAGGGGATAATATTGTAGGTCTGATTCAAGGAAATGAGAGAAGTCCAGACGGGAAAGTATGCGGAAAAGTTGAAAGCGCCCAGACCACGCGCCATCAGCCTGTGCTCTGGGACTCCCTGCAGGGCCTCTGCTGCCAGACAGCTGGCCTGGGGCCGAGTCACCTGCAGGCTCACGGGGCACGGCTCTTTGTGTAGAGGGTCTTCCTGGCTGGGTTTGTGCCTACGGTGTGTTGGGTGTGGTCGGGGCAAGGGGGACATGGTAGGAGTGAGGTCCTAGGCCTCTAGACGTCGGCCTCCACCTTCAGTTCCCACCCCAGCGCCCCACAACAGTCCACGTTAAGCACGCTGGGGCGTTTGTCCATGAGGAACCGGGACTGTGCTGCTCCTCCGTAGCTCTTGCGTTGGCTGACCGTGCCTGGTGCTCTTTAGGGGAGTCCATCTGCAGTACCCAATCCGACCTCAGAACTGACTCGCCTTGGAGACCGGGAGAAGTCCACCTCTTCTGACCACAGATGGGGAGCCTGAGGAGGCCCAGCGGCATGAGTCCGTGGTTAGGTAGAGTGGGATCGACCTGCAGGGTCTGCGACGCAGGCCTGCACTGCACGCTGCTCGGCTCCTCCAGGAGCCCCAACCAGAACCCGCAGGATTGAGCCCATCCTGGCTTCCAATGTCCCCTCTGGTCAAGTGCAGTCGGCTGCTCAGCAGATGAACAGCCTCCATGAGGAGGTTCATGCCTGAAGCCAGGCACTGGTCCCAGCGCTGGGGCACTTGACCCTGTTACTTGGAGAGCCTATGAGCTCGGAGCTGCTCCCAAAAGAGACGACCCTGCCCTGTCCCTGCGGGCTGGGCCAGGTCAGCGTGGGACAAGACGGGACAAGATGGGGCACTCAGGCTGCCTCTGGCCACAGCTTCCTCGAGCCAAGCTGGGGAAAGAAACCTTGCACAACCCTGGCTGGCTCTCGGTGGAAAACCACGGAGAATCCAGGAAGGACAGAACCCCGCCCGCGCGAGAACGCGCAGCTGCCCTGATTCCCGCTTCCCACTCTCCAGCCAGAAGCCCCCACCTGTTGAGAAGCCCCCTCCCCTCGGTGGTGGACTGAAAACTCCCTCGGTGCAGAGTTGTCGGCTACTCAATGAGTTTCTTTTCCAATATCCCAGACACATGTGAGAGCACTTGCCCTGACACTGCCCTGTGGTGGCCTGCAGAGCAGCACTGTCCCCTGGGGAGGGGCTTGCCGGTAGCCCTTGCTTCGGCAGAGTTGGGGTGGATCTCCAGACAGACAGTGTTTCCTGTGTGCATGACACAGACTTGCTTCAGTACCAGGCTATGGGAGCAGCTGTCCCCAGGGCTCGATTTCCACTATCCTTCAACTTGGAAGTACTTCCGGTTACTACAGCAAAGTTAGATGACCAGCCGGAGCAGCCTGGGCTGCTGGGCTGGGCCCACCTGGCTTTCTCAGCGGAGCCTGTGAGTCTGCGCCCTGTTAGAAGGGCAGACAGGCCGAGTTAGCTTTACTGAGTTTAGGATTTATCTCCAGCATGGATCAGAAAAGGTGTTTCTGTTACGAGCAGCAGCATCCGAGGCAAGCGGGACATGGTTACCAGGGAGCTGGCAGAGGGTGGAGTTCAGTTCCCGAGCAATTACTTTCCTTCCAGTGGAGGGGACTGTACCGCGGAATGGATCCGTTTTCTCCCTGCACAATGAGCGTGCTGCATGGTTTGTGTGGTAGCTATGCAATGAGCCCTCTCCGCCCTGCTCTGCTGGTGCAGCTGTGGTCACTGAGCGTCTGGAGCAGGGCTCTGTGACCGGTTTGTGAGCAAACGCTCAGAAAACGGAC
Organism: Sciurus carolinensis; assembly: GCF_902686445.1. Lineage (NCBI taxonomy): Eukaryota > Metazoa > Chordata > Mammalia > Rodentia > Sciuridae > Sciurus > Sciurus carolinensis. The sequence continues at coordinate 5,155,340 of NC_062214.1, read as the reverse complement.
TTACTCACTCAGTCGTGCCTGAAGTCGTGAGCGATTTGAGCATGACGGACCACCTCACGGATGAGGAAACCGGGGCTGGCAGGGACTGCAGGTTCTGGGCAGAGTCAGTGGGGGCCACCTCTCTGTCTGCCAGTTCTACCGTTGATCAGGCTAGAGTCTCACACAGATGGCCTGCATTTTAGAAGGCCACGTGGAGCTCTGTAAGTCAGCTAGCATCCGTGACGTGGAAAGCCATCTGCAGACGAAGGCTCAGAATAAGTGGGAAGGATGGAACGTTCAGGCAAACTGGTCTGTGCACACTTTGTCTACAGCATGCAAACGGAAGGAGAAAACAAGGCCTGGTTGTAAAAGCAAATTGGAGGGAGAGAAGAGAGGCTGACGAGTCGCAGGCAGGCGAGAGGGCTGGGGTCCAGCAGGAAAGCCACCGTGGGCTTTGCATCTACCGCGGGGTGTGTATGTGCACAGTGCAAAGGGCAGGGCTCTGCCAGCAGGCCCAAGAGCCTCCCTCCTCCCTGGCAGCACAGCAAGCGGAAGGACTGGGCAGGTTTCTGGAGGAGCTGGGCTGGAACCATCCCAGCCTCCTGCATCTGGGTCCGTGGGGTCTGGGTGGAGCCCCATTCCAGCGGGGGTGCCATCCCTGCAAACAGCCAGGCCACGGAGGCCCATGGACGCCATGGTGGGCAGCGAGTGGCTGTGGGGCTCTCAGGAGGAAGAACGTAGGCACAGCGAGGTGGCCTAGGGCCTGCGTTTCCTGCCTGCCACGCCTTGTCCTGCAGCCTCCACACGGGCTAACTGTCCACCTCAGGCAGGGTGACGGGGACGCTGCGCTCCGGAGGGCCATCCCTCATGGGACGGGTGGCACATGGCGCTGAGCTCCAGTAAGCATGCCATCTGTCACCACAGAGCCCCGTCATCCTCTGCCTCAGCCGACGGAGGAGCCTCTGAATGTCGGAGACCACACCACGCTCCCTCCAGAAGGCCCGGCACTGGACACCGGCGCTTCCCGGTGTGTCTTCCAGACACGTCTTTGCAAACCCCACACTCCGTCAGCACAGGTTCCAGTTCACTGGTACTTCTTCACTCTGGAAAAAGTGTGCCAACAAAACGAGGCAGTGACAGGGGGCAAGGTAACTGCTGAGCACTTTCTCCTTGGAGAGCCTGCTGGCCAGCACTCAGCTGAGGCCACGTCCTGGACCTCAGGGCTGGGTGGGGAAGTGGAAAGGACAGCGCAGAGGGTTGGCTTGGGAAGGCCCGCCACACTCTCTCCACCTCCTTCCTGCAATTTCAAAATAAAGGACCAGAGTGCACGGCCCCCTTCTGCACACAACATTGGGGTGAAGTTCACACAACGCAAAACTGACCCTTGTAAGGTGATCAACAGGGTGGTCCTGCTGCAGTGTTGCCCACCCACCCCTCTGTCTAGTTCCAAAACACAGGGGACCCAACCTGCGCAGCTAGACAAGTGCAACCTGCCAAGGACCTTCCAGATGTATGACTGTGTGGCACCAAAACAGGAACTGGGTCCACTCATCGCTGTGAGCATGCCGCCCAGCCTGCCAGGAGATTGCCGTTGCCCCGTAAACGCAGAACATCCAAATATTTGTCCCTGGCAAACACAGTTGGGGTGGATGGCCTGAATGGCCCAGATGACGATCCTGCGGCGGGTCGTGGCAGGGCCGAGCAGCGCTGCCTCCTGTCAGAGACCTCCTCGGGCCGCCAGCTGTGCCCACCACGCCCACGGCCGCCGCGGAGACTGGGGTCCATTTGCACAAACACCTTTGGCTCCGGGCGTGGGGTAGACACCGTTTCCTCCTGTCGCCTTCTGGGAAGCCGTGATTGCCTTTTTCTTTACGGGTCATGCTTTCCTGTGAATTCAGATTCCTGAACGGAAGGCCATTCTGTCACCCCCAGGCGGGAGGAGCCCATCCATCCGTGACGGGGCAGACTGGCAGTCCTGGTCTTGCAGTGAGGGACGAGCTGAGGAAGATGGCGGCCAGCACTGGACTGTGATCCTCAACAGGGAAGGGCTTGGTTGCCACCATGCATCCCCATGTTTTGGGTTGTCAAAGTCCTTGTGCAAACAGATCCAATATGCACACCAGTGACGTCAGCTGCGGTGGAGCAGGGGGCTCTGGGCATGGCCAATGGGCCTCGTCCCTCTCCTTGGTGGAGGCTCAGGGGGTCCCCTGGGGCCCTTCAGTGCAGTTTGGAAACCACGAGTCTGAGCCACGTGAGCTTCGGGCTCTGGTCTTGGTGGCCTTTGATGAGCAGGTTTTTCATGGCCTTCGGGTGGCCAGGAAGCACTGTGGCAGGTCAGGCACACACCGTCATGGGGACCCTCCGCGTGGTTTGTACCCGTTGTCCACGCTTGCCTGGAACTTGGCATTTGGCGCCCCACCCCTCCCTGGCCACCCTGTGGAATTGCGGCAGGTCGCGGTGTCTGTGGCCTTCTGAGTGCTCGGTCCTGCACCGCATCCTCAGGCTCTTCTGAGTCGCGCTCCCTCCCTCGTCCAGAGCCCTGTGACCGCCTGGGGGACACCAGCGGTGGCAGCACAGCGTGGGTGACAGGAGATGCCCCCCTGCCGGCAGCGCTTCCTCTCTCCTGCGGGTGGGACGGCCAGGGGCAGTGGGCTGGCCCCATGCTGGCTTGGGGCTCAGGCACCTGGGCAAAAGTCCCCTTGGCTGTGGAGCTGGCCTCTTTGGTGGACCCTCATGTGGGCTGACAATCCATCGGTGCCTGTTTTATAGTCCCCTGGGTGATGTTGACAGGGAGTTCAGGACAGTGACCATGAGCAGGAAGCACCCATGACCCCGGGAAGGTGGCCTGGAGTGGGTATGCAGTAAGTGACCAATGTGTGCTCAACAAGGAAGTGCTGGGGGATATGAAGGAAAAGAGAGTCATGGGCTCAGAGTTTGGGCAGTAGCGGCTGCTCAGCCAGTGTTTGCTGAGTGATTGTGTGTGCTTCCTTCCCCGAGCCCCGGGTTCCTGATCTGTAACACTGTAAAGATGGTAAAGGTGCTAACACCAGACAGAGCATGTAATATGTTCCCTTCTGACACGCAGAAGCCCGCGCTTGTGACCCAATTTGTCCCCAATGCTGGGGACCTAGTGCACATTTAATACATGTTTGTGTTGGAGATTCCTAGAGAAATGTGATTTTTTGCAACTTGGATTCAAAACAATCCCTTCGCCTTTTCGGACCTGGTTCCCCCAGGTGGAGGACGCGGCCGTCCCGGTGTGAGGTGGTTTACCAACGGGTGTGGAACGGCCACGGGAGGGAGTGGGTCTCCTCTTAAAACTGCCTTTTCCTTTTCCTTCTTTTCCCAAGGCAGTTTTGTATCTGGGATCAACTCTTACAGTGTTTTATAAAGAACGACCTTGGGCCTAGAGGAACACGTATCAAAGTGAAGTCCCTGAAAAGCAGGGGGTCTCTGCAGCCTTGTCCCCAGAAACCACAGGTGCAGCTCACTTCCAGTGGGAGACCCCAGAGCCCCCACCCCAGGGCACACTCAGCATCCACTCAGGTCCCTTCAGCGGGAGACCCTCTGTGAGGACTTCCTCTTGGTTCTCGTGTGCAACCAAGATGACGGTCAAGTGGGACACTGAGGCAGCTGAACCCCTCGGAGGTGCTGCCCAACCAGCCGCTTTGGGGCAGGGAGTCTCTAAGGACAGGGAAGTTGGTGGGTCGCAGGGCGCCATCAACCGGGGACAAAGGACCTTTGCCCATACTTGCGCCCTGTGTCCTCAACCCCCCCTTCTGTGTCTGCTCTTCCCGAGAACTCTGCACTGAGTGAGTTTGCGGCCCAGCATTTGCTTTTCAGGGTTTGACAAGGGAGAGTGGCAGGGGATTAAGGCCACCCCTCCGTGGTCATTGCCAAGGGGGTGAAGGTCAGGGTGACTCACCAGGCCTGCGTGTCAATCGAACTAGCTGCATCCTCCCTCCCGGGAGACTCACAACAAACACCTGGATTTGCGTGGAACATTCCAAACTCCAAGTTCTGCTTCCTCATCTCTGAGCTTTTCCAGGGAGTCAGCCCCTTTACAGTTCTATCAGCAAAATGGGACTGCACGGAGCTGGTGGGGTGAAGCGTGCACACCAGCACGCAGGCGTGTGCCACACGTGGCTGTGTTTGAACGCCTAATCCCACCCAGGTCAGGTGCTAAGGAAGGGCCCGTGCAGCCGGGCACGACTTCAGGTTGGGTTTAGACACAGCAGAGTTCCCGTGATAAATGGCCCCCCTGAGTCCCCATAAAAGAGGGGAAGTAGCCTCATGCCAACAGGGCACCCCTACCGTGTTTGCACTGAAAGCTCCCCCAAAACCTGAAGAAACGAAGCTCGGTAGCAGGTTGATCATCTCGGTAGCAGTGGAGACGTGAGCCCACTGAGTGCTGCGGTGTGGACCAGGATCCTAGGAGCGGCTTCTTAAGGCTCTCAGGCACAGTCGGCCATTCTCAGGGTCTGGAATTTTCCGAGGCTCTGTACAAGCATGAGCCACACCCCCGCCTGAGGGTGGTGAGCCAAGTCCTCACCCTGCCTCGCTGGAGGCAGGGGGGTCCTGAGGAGCCCCCTCTTCCTGTGGGCAGTCAGTCCTGGGAGCTGGCCCCCTCTCCTGACTTCTCACCCAGTACTCCCGAAACCCAGCAAGCAGCCTCCAGGGTTTGTTAACTTGTGCTGAAGTTCTGATTGCTTGCAAAGCAAATTCTTTGCAACTGTTATAAAGGTCTCCTTGCTTAAGTATAGTCCTGCAAAACCGCCAAGCCCCCTCCATGCCCAAGACTCCCACTGTCAAGGGAAGTGAAATGTGTCTGCTAGGCCCTGGGGGTGACGGTGCCTAGCCTAGGACTTCTTGGGGAATACATGGAAGGTTCCAGAAGAGGTAAGGATTCCTCATGAAAGGGTGACGTGCTGGAGTCCGGCTTGCTGTGTTTGTCCTCCCTGCCTCCTGCCAGCCACCCGGGCGTAGCTACTGGACCTCTTCCTCAGTGCTTGTCCGTACGTAGGGTTGTTCGGAGTTGCACTTGGCTGGTGGTAAGAGGTTAGTTGATGCAGAGTACTTAGAATGGGGTTCAGCATGTATGCATGTGGTGCCTGCTATGTGCAGGTGCTGTAGGTACAAACATGAGCAAATAGGCAGAAACCCGGCCCTCAGAGAGTTTATATTTTGGGGTGGCAAGGGTATACAGCACACACTCAATAAGGTCATCAGCACCCAGTCTGCTCAGAAGGTGCAGATGGCTGCCAAGAGGTGCATGCTGGCTGTAGGGTGCTTCTGCTCATGAGCTTTGGCTGTGCGGTGACACCTCAAGGCTGTAGTGTTTTGCCAACCGGTGCCTGTTGGCACACAAAGTGTGCTGCCAACAACATTTGAGGTCCAGGAGTTTCCTGGCCAACCTTGTCCTTGACCCCACCTGCCTGTCAAAGAAAGGGTGGGTATGTTTTGCATCAGCAGCGAAGAGGGTCAAAGTTTAGTCAATCAGAAGTTGTGTAAGGATTCACTATGCCGCGCTCAGCCCGAGGCCTCCCAACACTCATTAACGACGGTCTGCTCAATGATTATCTCCCTGGGGTTTATTGTGGTGGCTTGGTCCAAAACATCCCTGACCGTGGCGCTGGTCCAAAGACCTGCCCCTGACGTCACGGGCGAGCCTCTCCGCGTGTACCAGAGGGGCAGGGCCGTTCTCCATGGTATTTAAGGCAGGAGGCTCTGGCACCAAGCACGGCCTTCCCACTGGGAACGCAATCGCCAGCGGGAAGAACCCAGCAAGCCCCCTTGGATCTCTGGCTGAGACCACCCAACAGGAAGGCAGGTGGGTTGAGCTTTCTTATTCACCTCGCTAAAATTACGGCAGCCACACACTCTGTTTTCCTCGGGGCAATGACTCTCCCGCCACTTGCAACTCATACGTGGTCCATCCAGGGTGCCAGCAGGCGTCTGCCGGTACTTTGGTCCAGGAAGGCTGTGTTTTCTGTTTCAGGCGACCCCGGCGTTTGTGCCCCTTGCCACAGCTCTGCAGAAATGCCTCCTCAGCTGCACAATGGCCTGGACTTCTCAGCCAAAGTCGTCCAGGGCACCCTGGGCAGCCTGCCCCAGGCGGTGAGGGAATTTGTGGAGACCAACGCCAAGGTGTGCCAGCCGGAGCACATCCACATCTGCGACGGCTCGGAGGAGGAGAACGAACGGCTGCTGGGCCACATGCAGGAGCAGGGCCTCATCAGGAAGCTGAGCAAGTACGACAACTGGTAAGCCCAGCACTTCGGGCCCCGGCCGTCTCCTTGGTGTCAGTGCACAGAGCTGAACGAAGACCTCTCGGGCTGGCAGACACTTTAGAACCTTAATAAAATGGTCAGAACCACAGAGACAAGATGACATTAGTAGGGCCACCCAATCCCTAATTGAGATGGGACATGCAAATGCTCTTGCAAACCAGATTCCTGATAAAGTTGAAAGACAGTCCCTGACCCTAGCTCACGGCCTAGCCAACGTCTTCCTGACCAGGTGCTAGCTGGCTTGGCCGCAGACACCTCTGCAACATGCCGATGCACTCGGCGTCCTGCTGGGCGTGGGAAGAATGTGATAATGAGTGGGACTGGCCTGCCCCTAATGGTGCTTGACTGAAGGGGACCCTGGGACTTTTGCAGCTGGTTGGCTCTCACTGACCCCAGGGATGTGGCCAGGATCGAAAGCAAGACAGTTATCATTACCCAAGAGCAAAGAGACACGGTGCCCATCTCCAAAAGCGGCCTCAGCCAGCTGGGCCGCTGGATGTCAGAGGAGGACTTTGAGAAAGCGTTCAACGCCAGATTCCCGGGGTGCATGACAGGTGAGCGGGGCGTCAGCGGACAGCAGGCCTGCCCTTCGTCTGCCCCGATGGCAGCCGTGACCGAAATGGCAGCTCCCACAGCCACTCCCTGTGGGGTGCCCCCAGTTCTGCGCTGCAGACACCCCGCGTGAACCCCACGTGATCTCCACACTGGGGTTCCAGCAGCGTGGTGGAGCCCACTTGTGACTTGACATTTTGGTTCACTCTGCAGTGGACTTTGCTGGAGCCTAGGGCTGGTGGCCACGAGGGTGATGTTGATGGTGGGAGGCCACAGCGAGGGGTCCCCTGTGGAACGTGATGCCGCTGCGTCTGCAGGCCAAGGTCATTGCTCACCCATCCCCACCGGCCCTCCTCAGGTCGGACCATGTACGTCATCCCGTTCAGCATGGGGCCGCTGGGCTCGCCCCTGGCCAAGATCGGCATCGAGCTGACGGACTCGCCCTACGTGGTGGCCAGCATGCGCATCATGACTCGAATGGGCACCCGCGTCCTGGAGGCCCTGGGCGACGGCGAGTTCATCAAGTGCCTCCACTCCGTGGGGTGCCCCCTGCCTCTGAAAAGTAAGCGTGTCCTTTCAGAATCGAGAGTCGATAAAAAGCAAGCGCGTGTACTGAGCGTGTGCGTGGGCTGACGCGCCGTGCCCTGCTTACAGAGCCTCTGGTCAACAACTGGGCCTGCAACCCGGAGCTCACGCTCATCGCCCACCTGCCAGACCGCAGAGAGATCGTCTCCTTCGGAAGCGGGTACGGCGGGAACTCGCTGCTCGGGAAGAAGTGCTTCGCTCTCAGGATGGCCAGCCGGCTGGCCAAGGAGGAAGGCTGGCTGGCGGAACACATGCTGGTAAGCGCAGCATGACCTCCTGGCTGGGTGCAAGGCCCGGGTGGCACCCGAAAGCCTGCTGCCGCTCCCCTTGGCGTGTGCAGACTCACAGGCAGACAGGGAAAGTCCATGGGTATTTACGAACACCACAGTCTGTGTCCCTTCCTAAGGACCTCAGACTCAAGGGCCACCAGAGAGATCCCGTGGACTTCATTCCTTTGAATGGAGATAGATCTTGAGGGTCTACCTTTCCAGAACCTCTAGGCACATCCCTAGACCTCAGGGCAGAAGAGAACAGAGAGCTTAATGAAGAAACTTGTCTCCTACAGATCTTGGGCATAACCAACCCTGCGGGTGAGAAGAAGTACCTGGCGGCAGCTTTCCCCAGCGCCTGTGGGAAGACCAACCTGGCCATGATGAACCCCACCCTCCCAGGGTGGAAAATAGAATGTGTGGGTGATGATATCGCCTGGATGAAGTTTGACAGCCAAGGTGACTCTTTGGGCAAACCGGTGATAAAAACTGGACTTCTGTGGGTTAGCAACCTCAACCATGGCCAGCTCTCCCAAATCCAGGGCTGGGTGCATTGATCAGCTAGTTCAGAGTCTGCAAAACCTAAGAAATATGTACTCTGCCAGCTGAGCATCCTTTAACAATCTGGATTCAATGGGCCGCATATTGCCGATTGTTCATATGCAAACACTTGTTAAAATAGTGTTGGTGGAAAATGGAAGAGGAAGAAAGAGTTGTGAGAGTCTCAGGCCCAGGATGCTTGATGAGAACGGCGGCGTGTGGTCTAGGGAGGGAAAAGGGGGGAGGGCTCGGTCCGGAATCCAGCGGGCAGATGCTTGGCATTCACCACTGCCTCTCTGGTTGTGCAGGTAACTTAAGGGCTATCAACCCAGAAAATGGCTTTTTTGGTGTTGCTCCTGGCACCTCTGTGAAGACAAACCCCAATGCCATCAAGACCATCCAGAGAAACACCATCTTCACCAACGTGGCCGAGACCAGTGACGGGGGTGTTTACTGGGAAGGCATCGATGAGCCGCTGGCCGCAGGCGTCACCATCACCTCCTGGAAGAACAAGCAGTGGAGCCCGCAGCATGGTGAGCCCCCTCCAGGCTGCGCGCTCTGGGCTGCCGGTGCCCCGTTTGGGCCAGATGCTAAAGAACTCTCTCTCTTTCCGTAGGGGAACCTTGCGCCCATCCCAACTCGCGGTTCTGCACACCGGCCAGCCAGTGCCCCATCATCGATGCTGCCTGGGAGTCTCCGGAAGGTGTGCCCATCGAGGGCATCATCTTTGGAGGCCGCAGACCAGCAGGTGAGCTCTCCTCCGCTCCGGGTGGGGCACAGGGTGTTGGCAACTGAAACGCAACCGTGACATCTCTCCGTCCCATGACCTTGTCAGAGGCTGCCAATGATCTGGAGCTTTCTTTCCCCCAAACCAGAATGACTGGCACGCTCCGATGTAGAGGCAACCCGTTGGTCACCTCAGGCCTTTCTGGCTCTGTGCCCTAAAGTGGCTGGATGGGATTTCACTGTTTACTTTGTGGCCTCAGTTGGTGTAATGGTGACTTAGCAGTTTTCTGTAAACTCGCACAACTAAAAAGATGCCACTTTGCCAAGTCGATTCATGTGTGAAGTACATCGCTGGTCTTCGAGTCTGAATGTCACAGCCTTGAAGGAATTTTTTGACCTCCTCCAGGTGTCCCTCTGGTCTATGAAGCTCTCAGCTGGCAGCACGGCGTGTTTGTGGGGGCTGCCATGAGGTCAGAGGCCACAGCGGCAGCAGAGCACAAAGGTAAACCAAGTCAGGACTCGAAACCACTCGGGGGGAAGTCAGAGCTCTCGGGCCCTCCCTCCCTCCCTCCCTCCCCTCCGCCCCCTCGGTGTCTGTATGTGGGGGACAGAGAGGGGCAGGAAGTGAGAACCAGGCATGCCGTGTCCACATAAACCATGTCCCTATGCCTTCGGGCACGTGACTGACCAAAGGGCCCCTCTATTTAACAGGCAAAGTCATCATGCACGACCCTTTTGCCATGAGACCCTTCTTCGGCTACAACTTCGGCAGATACCTGGCTCACTGGCTGAGCATGGCCCAGCGCCCAGCAGCCAAGTTGCCCAAGATCTTCCATGTCAACTGGTTCCGGAAGGACAAGGAAGGCAAATTCCTGTGGCCAGGCTTTGGTGAGAACTCCAGAGTGCTGGAGTGGATGTTCAACCGGATCAATGGGGAGGACAGCGCCAAGCTCACGCCCATCGGCTACATCCCTAAGGAGGACGCCCTGAATCTGAAAGGCCTGGGGGACATCAACCTGGAGGCCCTCTTCAGCATCTCCAAGGAGTTCTGGGAGAAGGAAGTGGAAGACATTGAGAGATACCTGGAAGACCAAGTCAACGCCGACCTCCCCTATGAAATCACCAGGGAGGTCCTCGCTCTAAAGCAAAGAATAAGCCAGATGTAATCAGAAGCTAAGGGCTTCAGCTTTAGAATCACCCCTTCCTAGTCCATAGGATGCACTCAGAGCAGGTAAAGGGAGTCTTCCCCAATCGGCACCACTAGCAGCATAGTGAGCACGCCGTTGAGCAGATCAGAAAGGCACATTTAATTGTTCAGATGAGAACCACAGAGACAAGGCTAGGAACCAAGGAGGTTGGGGAGAAATCTTAGCAGGTCTCCACAAATTGCATCAATATGTGTTTTGTTCAACTTTAAGATCACTCAGGCATCTAGTTTTTCAGTTTTTCTACTTTAGTTGTATCAGTTAGCTGGAAAGCACAGAAGAAAACACTTGAGCTGTATATATATGTGTGTGCGTGTGTGTATGTGTGTGTGTGAGCATAGTGTATTCGTACATGTGTGTCCGTATGTACTGTTATCTAAAACATATTTAATACCTTTAAAAAATCTTGGGCAAGATTACCTACTAGTTGTTAGTAGAAAGAACTGTTGCTTTGTTACTAATATGTGTGTTTAAATTATTTTTATATTCTGTCGTTTCATATCTTTATGTAACTGTAATCAGCGCCCTTACCACTTCTTGGAAAAGATTACACAATAAACTTTTATAGGAAGGATGGATTCGATTTGCTTGGTTTCTCTTACCTGAAACATCCAAAAAGAGAGTTCTGGCTGCACCTTTCTTAATCAGCCCCACCCCCGAGCCCATGGTGGCGGGGACACAGAACCACTTTGAGAAGCAGGCGAACTTCGGACTCAGGGAGCGGGAGGAGTTGGTGGGAGGAGGGAGCAGAGAGGGGACGGGAGCGAGGCTGGGCTTTGCCTGCAGGATCAGCTGCCGCCACAAGTTGGCGCCCTCTGGCAACTTTAGGACCAGCCGTGAGCTTCAGGGCTGTATTGGAGCGTATAATGTGAACTTTTGGACAAAAATTTGGTCTGGGGACTCAGCTGTTTCTGAGAGTTGCTTTGTGGACAATTTCAAAGCCTTTTTCCTTTTGACCCTTTTTTTGAGCAACACTCTTCCACTGTCATCCGTGGGAGAAAAGTGCCTTTCAGGAGGCCCAGGGGAGCACCACATCCTAAGCCCTGATTAAGCGCCTTCTGCGTCCTGAGGTCTGTGGCCATGCGCTGGGCTGCCCGGGAGGGCGGTGGCGTGGCCTGGCCTCGAGCCCTGCCTGGTCTCCTCTGCTCCCAGGGTTTGCTGGGTGTTCCAGAACAGTCCAAACAAATCGTAAACTTTATATCGCACATTCGTCCGGCAGATAAACACTGCTCCCCTCCCCAGCCCGCCCCTCCCCAGGGCAGTGGCCTGGCTTCGCCCTCCACCACACCCCACGCCCGCTCCCAGCTCTCCTGCCTCCGCCCACCCGCAGGTCTGCTCCTTCCCTGGTCAGTGCAGAGGCTCCACCTGGACAGCCAGGCCAGGATTGCCCAGGTTTGCAGGTGGGGAAGCGGGTGAGGAGGGGTCCAGTAGGGCTGGGAAACAGTCCTGCCCCTTTAAGGCTTGGAGAACTGGATCTGGCTCCTCAGATAAATTGGCACTTTGTAAGACCAAAACCAGTGACGGGGAAAAGCCACTTAACGGAATGAAATGCCATCTGCGGGCTAATTTAGATGGGTGGCTCCAGACTCTGTCCCTCTTCTCACTGCAGAACGCTCCCTTGACATGCTCTCTGACTCCAGTGCCACACGTCTGAAGGAGGCCAAAGAGGAGGCGGAGCCCGAGGCTGGCCTAGTGGGGACAGGTCCCACCGCCACTCCCTGGGGGCTTTTGGGGCGGTTTTGGGAGTCCCAAGAGCCAGGCCCGGTTGGTTGCAGTGCACGCCCTGTGCCCTGGTGTCCTGTCCCGGCCCCTTAGCAGCCTCCACTGCCGCTGGGGCAGAGCTGGCTCCTACACAGCATTGCCTGCCTGGCCTCCCAGTGACCATGTTGCCACCAGGCCCTGGAAGCCTGGGGACAGGGTGGGAGGTGACTTAGACACAAGTGTCTTCGGGGGACACTAGGGCTCGCCCCTGACTCGCCCCTCGTGCTGGCCGCTGACTCAGGCTCCCTGAAGCGCCCTTCTGAGCCCTCCGTTCCTCTCCAGGCCTGGTTTTACGCTGAGACTTCTGGTTACACAAATCAGGAAACTCGGGCCTCATTGACCAGCGTCTTCCTGTTGTGCTGGCAGGTGGGAAGACAGGCGCAGGTCAGCCTGTGGTCAGAGGTCTTGGAGAGCGAGCAACTTGTCACCTGGAGCAGGGTGAGAGTGACCAGGGGACCACCTGACCCTGAGCCCAACGCCGGGGCTGATATCCTCTAGAAATAGATGTGGGAGTCACCCCAACCTCCAGGAGCTCCCAGAGCTGCGTGGGACCCTGGGTAGAGGCCAGAACACAGGAGGGCCACACGGATATTGGACGGGGGCTGCAGAACAGGGCCTCTCCCTCGCCCTCTCTCTGGAGTCTACCCTGGCCCAGAGCCCAGGGCCTCTCTCACAACCCTGTGGGTCCCACATTACAGGGACCTGTCTAAGGTGGTGGGCTGTGAGCCTGGCAGACTCCCGGGTGTGCAGCCCTGCCAGGGGAACCCAAGCCACGGCAAGGCCTAACAGACCTGGCATGAGGGCAGGGTACGTGGCCGCCAGGGGCGAGGTGAGAGGCCACCCTCCCTCCCTCCCATCAAGATCGGCACCCACAGGGAGCGGCCAGAGTTTCGGAAGCTGGGAGACCCCCCACCAGCTGCCCCTCCTCCCCAAGGCCCCAGGCCTCCCCACATAACCAGGGGCTCCCAGCTGGCTCAGGCGTGGTCCCAGGGTGACCACGGCCCCCACTGCCTCTGCTGATACTCTGAACGTTTCTCCTGCCAGCTCTGCCCCGTGCCCCGTGACTGCCCCCAGGACTCTGCTGCAAACCAAGCAGCTTGGCAGGGGCAGGGGCTGCCCCTCACTGAGAAAACCCTGGTTCAAGCCCCGGGACAGGGATCAGGTTTCGTCCAAGGGCAGAAGAGGGCCTTGGGACAGAGACTTGTTTTCAAGTGGAGCAAAGTAAAGCTGGGATTTTGCTACCATCCTGAAGTTTTCCTGGAATTTTCCTGCCCCTGCTGGCACAGGAACTCAGCACAGCAGGGGCCCTGGGGAGAGGCTCCTGTGAAGGCCCCTCCAGGTGCCTGGCTTACAGGAAGAGCCGCCAGCGCATATCCCGCGAGGGTCTGCCCATCACAGAGCCTCGCTGCACGCCATGTTCTCTCTGCCCCTGGGCCCCTCCACAGCAGGACAAAGCTCAGAGGCGTCTCTGATGCGCAGAGCTGGGACTCAGGGCCGCCGCGGAGGAGTGGCGCACGTCATTCGGTCCACGTTAGCACCGGAGTGGGGCCAGGAACACATTTGCTTCGCTGACACCTGCCAGCGTCTTTGGTTGAGGCTCCTTCCTGGGGGCGCGCGGCCCACGCCAAGACCGTCTGGGCTGGGAGCCCCTGGGTAATGGGAGATGCAAATGCGCGTGCGTCTGCCAGCCTGAATGGCAGGACTCTTCTCCAGGCGAGGCAATTTACAGCAAAATATGCTGTAAATATTTGTTCAGCCCAGGAAAATGACTTTAATTGCATAATTAAACTCGTTGTAGATGCTGCTTCCGGACAAAACGTTGGGGGAGAAGAACCGAGCCCACAGCTGTCCCTCCGAGTTTGCTGACTGGAGGGACCGGCTGCTACACACAGGCTTCACTTGGCCCCATCTTTCCACGGTACAATGGCAACTTTGAGAACAGGCAGGGAGGGTGAAGGAGAAAGCAAGGGAGAGAGTGGCGTTGGGGCGTGGAGGAGCGGGAGAGGTCCCCTAATCAGAGGGCCAGTGGTGGGCGGGGGGATACAGACCCTCAGGCAGCCTTCAGTTAGCACTGTTTCCAAATGCCCCTTGCATAGCCCACCTTCCCAGAAGAGGGCATGGAGCACACGAAGCCACTTGGTGGAAAAGGATTGGTAGCTCGAAAGATGTTTGCTTTTATTTATTTATTTACACATTTGCTTTAAAAAAAAAAAAATTACATCAGAGCCGTCAAGCAACACTCAGGACCCCCTGCTAAAGTGGTCTCACGAGTACAATCCCAAGTGAAGACGCTGGCCTCGGGAGACATGTGTGTTGTGCCCCGTTCATGTGAAGTGTCCCCTGTAGGGACAGAAGGCAGGGGGGGCTTGGGAGGATGCAGGGAGGGCAGGATTCTGTGGGGACAGGGTTGGTTTGAGGGTGATGGAAAAGCCGTAAAGTTAGATGGTAGTGAAGTTTCCACAATCCTATGACTATATTAAGAACCATTGAATTATACATTTTAAATGGGTAAGTTTTATGGTATATGAATTATTGCTCCATAAAGTAGCTAAAAAAAAAAAAAAAAAGAAAGAAAGAAAAAATACAACAACAAAAGTTCACTTAGGAGAAACCAGTTTCCTTCCAGGGCTCTGAGTTGAGGCTGGCCTTCACCTTGTCAAGGAGGAACTGAGGAAGGAAGAGGCAAGGGTGGCCCCTGAGACTCTCTTCTGAAGTGCGTCAGAGGGTTCAGGAAGATGGAGAGGGGACAGACTTCCTCACCCGGTTCAATGCCATCTCGTGCCAGGTCGGTGAGCCTTCTGGAACAAGAGCACTCATCGACCACCAGATGGGAGATGGAGGCTGCCGGGGACCGAGGCTGCAAAAGTCACTTGACCAGCAGGTGGCAGAGCTGGGACCAGCAGCAGCCTCCATTTCCAGTCTGATGGCATTGGTCTTGAGTCATGGCTGTGACCCCAGATGGGTCCTCAGCAGAGGGAAGAACTCGAGTCAGGAGATCAGGAACCTCACCCCAGCCCTGCCAGCCATAAGGAAGTCCCCCTAGGTTGGCACAGGCTCCAGAGGGGAGGATCTGGCTCACATGCAGTAGGAAAGGTCCAGGCACAGGGCAGGTCCTGGACTCAGGGGCCCATCAATGGCACGAGGATCCCATTTCTTTCTCCCACTGCCTGGTAGCAGAATCCAACGGGATGGAAGAAATCACTGCAGCCGTGTGTTCGGGACCCCGTGCCACCCTCGTGAGTCTCAGCTGCCCTGATGGCACAAGTGCTCTGTCTTGCTTCTTGGAAGTCTTTCATTCAAAGAAGTTGGGCGTCACGTGGCTTTTTGGTGGGGCTCTTAGGACTAGGATTCAGGGGTGGGAGTGTGGCCGGTGGCAGAGTGGTACCTAGTATGGGAAAAGCCCCACTTCTATCCCAGTACTGTCAACAAAGAAAAGAAGAAGAAAAGGAAGAAGAATTGGAATTTAGGGAGCCCAGATAAGAAGAGACAAGGCAGAGCCAGTGAGCGAACTTCATGAAGATGGGACATGAAAGGAAGCTTGCACCCTGAAATTTCATGGCAGTCAGCACCTTGCCCAAAACCCCACCACTGTCCCCCACAGTCCACCCCTTTTATGACACCCTCCGCTCCTCGGGTACAGTTTTTTTTTTTTTTCAACTGAATTCTTTCTGTCCCAGAACCAAGAAGCTGGGGGGCAACGCACTCATGGGCACACCCCATGTGCCCCAGAGTCCTTGGTCCAAAGCCTGCAGAGGACAGGTGGAACCCCCCGACGAGCTACCCCTTCTGTCTGCAGGACTTGGGTGGCTGTTGGTTCCCTCGATGGAATATCGCACTGGCTTTGAGACAAGCCCTTAGCATCTGGTAAGAGGCAGGAGGGGACCTATTCTGGGGCCCAGAACACCAGGGAAGACAGCATCAGGAAGACCTCAGCTTCCGTGCCTGTGGCCAGACCCCGGATGCTCAGGGCAGCTTTCCTGGGCTGCATGAAAGCAGCTTCCTGAACCCGGAGGAGGCCAGTCTGGGTTGCTGGAAAGTTCTCTGCCAAGGCCAAAGTTCTGGGTCTAGTTGAGTGGACATGGGAGCCTGGGCTGCCCAGAATTGGCTGCAGGGGACTGGTATGGTCCGGTTGGTGCCTCTCAGGCTGAGCACAGCCCCCCAGAGTTGGCACAAACCCCCTACCCCAAGTCCTGCTGGTTAATAGAACACTGTCCTCAGAGGTGACCTCGGGGCCTTGGTGGGCGTGGAGGCTGCGGGGCAACACAAGGACTTCATCACCATGAAGGATGGAGCCCAGGGAGCCAGAGGCCCCGGTGACTCATGTGGTGGCTGCCCCCCCAATTATGTAGAGCGGAACTCAGAGCCATTCGCCGGTAGGAGATGAGATGGACGTTTTGGATTAACTCAGATCACCAGAATGTGTCTTCTTAGCCCAGGGAAATTAAACATGAAGTCAGAGGAGCTGGGACAGGAGGGGCAGGGCTCAGCCAAGCATGCCGGATCGGCTCTGCTTTTTATTTTTTCAACAAGCTGCAGGCAAAGGGGACGGGAGGACACTGCCGCAAAGTCAGCCTGGGAGAGAAGAGATGGAAGCTGAGATCCTCTTTCTGTCTTTACCCTGTGCAGAAGTACAATCAATCTGTGTGGCAGAATTAAATTTTTATCTGTCCGATTTCTTCCATCACAGCTTCCTCTAATAATGGTTATTTATTGAGCACTTATTATGTGCCTGACACTCAGCTAAGCACATTGTAGATAAGGAAGGGCTGCATTTGTCTTCTCCCCTCTCCATCCATGTCTGCGTTCTTGCTGGGGAGGGAGTTTGGAGGGAGAAGTAGAGAACTGAAGTTTTAGAGGCAGCATGGAGTAATAGCTGAATCATGCTAGGAAGCTGCATCCGTCTTTCAGGTGCAAAACAGGGAGGGAGGGGTCTCAAAGCCCCCCTGGTGATGATCCAGCATGACTCTTGCTGTTGGACCCATGGTCTGTGTGCGACCACCCCCAGGAGCTGTGAAATGAACAAATCATAAAGGCCAGCACTTCCAAGGTGAGAGAACATCGTGTCAGGGCAGAGAACTTTGAACTCTAAGAATGTCTGTGATCAACCCATAAGCCTAACCAAAACCCGACCCCTAAACCCTACACACTAACATAACCCTAACCTAACCCTGGAAATGGACAGAGTCCTACGTCCTTCCAACGTGGTGTAGAGCAGACCTGCAGTACTGCCCACCAGGGGTCAGGCACTCTGTCCACTGGGTCTTCCTGGAATTGTGGACATAGACTCACAGAATCTGGGTTCCCACCTCCATCGCCCCGAGCCAGCTTGGTGCAACTTCAGTCCTTCCCACCCTGCACCAAGGTGGGTCAGAACGGCTGGCTCTCCTGGGCTCCTGGGGGTCATTCCAGCAGAGGAGACACGTCCCCTGGGGCCTCTCTAACAGAGGGGGCAGTTACTGCTCCCAGTGGGGGGCTGCTCTGGTAACAGCAGGACCAACTTCTCTGTGACTGGGGATCGAGGACGTGCCCTGAGAAGTGAAATATCTGCACTGTCCCCAGCTGGCCAGTGCTTCCCTGTGATGGCAGGTCTCCAAGATCGATCCATCACTTTCCAATGAATAGTTATTGGACGTCCTCCTACTGCCTGGCACTTAGAGTCAGCCCAAGTGCTTAGATGAGCTGATCAGAACTGTCTCTCCTAATGAATTGGTCCCACAGGAGGCCCTGTCCTTTCCCAGGGTCACTGAAAAACTTTGAGCCTCAAGATATCAGGAGCAAATTTCCTGCGGGCAAGAATCCACAGGTTCACTTTTCTATCCCAGTCAGAATTGCCTAGAGGTCAGCTCCTGGTTCTGCCCTGCAAGTTTACAGTTCTGCCTGGGCAGCTGGGGAGAAAGTACCTTTGTATTACACTTCATCTACCCATCCATCCATCCACTCACCCATTCATTTATCCATCCATTCATCCATCCACCCACCTACCCACCTACTCATCCATCCATCCAACCTGCCAGTCACCCACTCATCCATCCATCCATCCATCCATCCATCCATCCATCCATTCATCCACTCACCCACCTACTCACCCATCCAGCCAGCCAGTCAGCCACCCACTCATCCATCCATCCATCCATCCATCCATCCATCCATCCACTCACCTACTCATCCATCCATCCATCCATCCATCCATTCACCCACCTACTTATCCATCCATCCATCCATTCTCCCACCTACTCATCCATCCATCCATCCATCCATTCTCCCACCTACTCATCCATCCATCCATCCATCCATCCATCCATCCATCCATTCATCCACTCACCCACCTACTCACTCAGCCAGCCAGCCAGTCAGCCACCCACTCATCCATCCATCCATCCACTCACCTACTCATCCATCTATCCATCCATCCATCCATCCATCCATCCATCCATCCACTCACCCACTTACTCACCCATCCATCCATCCAGTCAGTCACCCACTCATCCATCCATCCATCCATCCACTCACCCACTCATCCATCCATCCATCCATCCACTCACCTACTCATCCATCCATCCATCCATCCATCCATCCATCCATTCATCCATTCGCCCACCTACTTATCCATCCATCCATCCATCCATCCATCCATCCATTCTCCCACCTACTCATCCATCCATCCATCCATCCATTCTCCCACCTACTCATCCATCCATCCATCCAACCATCCATCCATTTGCCCACCTACTCATCTATCCATCCTTCTAGTCATTTACCCTTCTGTTTAAGTACCCATTTTCTATCTTCCAATCACCTGTGTCTTTAGATACTCCCCATCCACCTGTCCATGGACCAATCACCATCGCCTCCACTCGGCATCACCTCATCTTCACCTAGTCCACCCATTGTAACCCTGCATCCAGTCTTGGTCCAGCCTTCTACCTTATCTCTAAGAAGTAGCCCAGCCTGCTTTTTCCATGTGCCTTCAGTTCACAAAATAAATGCTAAATCAGAGCATGCCAACTGGTTGCTCTAGAAGAGTCAGGAAAAGTCCTCAGAGGACGCACTTGAGTAGTGTCCAGAGGGCTCCATAAGGAATCTGGAAAGTCGTGGTCTAAAGGAAAACTGCAGGAATTCCAGGTGGATTCCATGGTGTGAGCCAGGCTCAGGGTGGGTCATGGTAGAGTGTGACTGAGGTGGAGGGAGGGTGGCTAGAGGGGGAGATCAGCACAGGTGGTTGGGCGTTGAGTGAGTGGTGTGTGCTTTGGCTGCACTAAAGGACCCAGGAAGACCAGAAAGCTAGTGTGCCCTCCCCATGCACGGGGCAGATTATGAACGAGCAGGCCATGGACTCTTTGTGAGGCATGGAGGTAGAGCAGCTCAGTAACAGTGGGGTTTCTAGTGAGCGAGACCTCATCCAGGAGGAACCTGAGATGGTGTCCTTTGCTTTGGGAGTGGTGGTCAGCCTGTTCTTCTCAAGCTGGGGCCATGGGGCCACAGCTGCCATTGGGTATAGTGTCAGATACCCTGACTGTCCCCAAGTCCCATCAAGGGCTCACATCTGAAACTCCAGCCACAGTGAACTTGAAGACCTGAGTGCAGAAGACGGGCTATTGTTGGGAGATTGACTAACTGCCATGGCCATTTCATAATGGCCATTTTGGAACAAAGGGGCAGAGAAAACCAGACAACTTCCCACGTTTCTCTGGCGGGGGAGAAATCAAGGTCTTTGATGGTTCCAGACGTAAGTGGGAGCCTGCTGTTAGGCTAAAATCTCCAGCATCTGAAAAGTTCCAAGTTAATTTTCAGGGGGGAAATTAGATGAGAAGCGGCTTTGAAAACACAGAGGATCTTGTGTTTAAAAACTTGGTTGCCAGGGAAACTCTTTCTCCAGTACTTCCTTGCCACCACATTATAAATTAAGCCCCTAACTGAAGGGTAATTAAGGTAATTGTTAGCGCGGCTGCGGGATGTGGTGCGGCGGCGGGGGAGGGCCGAGCCTCGGGCGCGCGCCCCTTCAGCCCTGGGAGGCTGGGCCCCTTTCTGCAAGGGGGTCTCGAAGGCACCTCTGAGGGGAAGGCAAACCACAGCACCTGCTCAGGGGAAAGCCTGCTCTGAGAAAGGTCGGAGCACTGCCCTGAGGAGGACATCTTAAATGTCAGCTGCTGCCCAGTGGGTTCGCAAGAGGGCGAAAGCGGAGTCAGCTAGCGGGCAGACTGAGCAGGCCCAGGGGTCCCCAGGCGGGCTCACGCGGGTACCCGGCAGGAGCCAGAGCAACTGTTTTCTGCCACCTCCGGGAAGCAGACAATTTAGCATGTAGTTCGTGGTCCCAGTCATTCAGCGACCCATCTGTCCATCATCTCTCCTCCATCTGCTCATTCATCTAAGCGTCCACCAGAGCGCCCGGCCATCAATCATCCACGCGCTCACCGAGCCAGCCCCTGCGCACTGCGCACGCGCTCAGTCAGCCGTCTATCTGCGCGCAGTCCACCTGCCACACCCCTCACGTGTGCGGTCGCGTGCACACACACTCATACACACACACTCACACACACACTCACACACACACACTCAGACACACACACTTACACACTCACACACACATATACACACACTCACACACACTCAGACACATACACTCACACACACGCACCCACACACACTCACACACACTCACACACACACGCTCACACACACACTCACACACACACTCACACACTCACACACATATACACACACTCACACACACACACTCAGACACATACACTCACACACACACACATGCACTCACACACATTCACACACATACACTCACACACACACATATACACACTCAGACACACTCACTCACACACACACACTCACACACACATACTCACACACACTCACACACACACTCATACACACACTCACACACACATTCACACACACATTCACACACTCACATACACTCAGACACACACATACACACACACATTCACACACACTCACACACTCACACACACACACACACTCACACAGTAGGGCAGATGGGCATGGGGATGGAGGAGAGGAGGAGCAAAGAGGAGGTGTTTGGATGCCTAGAAAGGTGGATGGGTGGACGGCCATTGGATGGGTGGAGGGGAAGGCAGATCGTGGTGAGCGCCCCTGCCTCCCTCTGTCCACCTATGCCGTCATTCACCTACATGTCCAGCCACCCAGCATCCCTCCACCTGTCCACCAGTCCTCTCTCCGTCTAGTCAGTGACAGGTGGCAGCCCATAATTTCACCAAGAGTGGTTGGTGAGAGCTTGCCGTGTGCCCGGTGGAGGTTCTCCCAAGGCTGTCCCTTGTTGCCACCGCCCCCATTCTGCAGATGGGGCGGCAGGGGCGGGGCTGGGACGCCTCTCTGGTCCCACCTGTGGATGCTTCACCCGAGAGTCAGACTCCAGGTCCTGGGGCGCTCGGCTGCCCGCCGCGACCTTCTGCCCAGGGCACCCACGCCGGCCCCACCTGCGTGTACCTGGCCCTTCTCTTCCCACAGGGCCGACACTGCCAGCGTGGTCAGGAGTCTGTGCCAAGGTGAAAGTCCACGGGTCAGGAACCTCATGCTGTTCCCAGAAGCGGAGATCTTGCTGCCTGTGAGCTTTGGCCTCCTTCCTCTGTCCCTCTTTAGGGAAATGCCCCTCCCTGCTTGGTCAACTTTCACCTACTTCCGAGGCCCCTCTCCTCCCAGCACTGGGCTGGTGGCTTGGGCTCCGCCATGCCCTGACTCTGGCCTACTGCTGCTGGGTCCACCAGAGCGGGAGCCGGCAGAGAGGAGGCTGCTCGTGAGCACTTCCAGCGGCCCAGGGCTCTCGGCCTCCATCCAGCAGCATCTCGGGGAGGGATGTGCACTCCTCTCCTTTTGCAGAGGAGAAGGTTCATAAAGGTGAGGGGATTCTCTCAAGGTCATACAGTTACTTCCAAGGAGCAGGGTCTCAACTTGAACCCTGATGTCAGCATGCAGTGGCTGAAGGCAGACTGCAGTGGCACGTGGGGTGGGTGTGTGGGCACTGTCCTCAGCTGCTTCTGAGCTGTGTGACCTTGAGTGACTCACTTAACCTCTCTGTGCCTCAGCTTCCTCTTCTGAGCAAGGGGATAAAAGAGACACTCAAAGGGCAGGTTCAAGGAAGGGGCGCACACCAAGTGCTCTGAATGCCCTCAGCACCCAGGAAGTGCCCAGCTGAGGTCGGCTGAGGGGTGACTGCTCCTCTGAGCCCTGGAGTTCTCACAGAAAGTTTGCTGGACACAGCTGTGGCCGAGTGTGGGCTCACTGCTGCAGCCCCTGCCGCAGAGGCTGGAGGCCCAGGAGCTCCGAGGATCGATCTGCTGTCACTCACGTCTGGGAAGGGCACCCTGAAGGCTGGCAGCTCCTTGGCCATTGCAGCAAAGTGCGGTCCTGGGAGGCAGCACCCTGCAGAGGGACCCCTGGGAACCGGGCCCGGGGAGGGGCTCCCTCAGCACGTCCCAACAGCCTCAGCCCCAAAGACCCTGGGGACAGGGGTTATGAGGTCTTTGTGATCCAGAGGGATGGTGGAGCAGGGCCCAGCAGCCACTGAGGGGCGGGCTGGCTGAACCTGTCTTCCCTCCGCTGCCCACTGCTGCCCAGCACCGCCCAGGGCCCCAGAGACACTTGGTGACTTGGCTGGGAGCTGACCCTCCTGAGGGCCCCCAGGCGTTGGAGGAGGGGACTCTTAAAGCAGGCCACTCTCAGGGCCCCCAGTTTACTCTCCCAGGTCACGGGCACCCCCGCATCCTGCTGGCGGGGCGTAGGGACACTGGGGTTCTGGCCCTGGTGGTGGGATGCTGAGGGGCAGGCCGGGCCGGCCCCACCTCGCTCCTCCTGCACGGGTGGTACAGGCTGTGCCACCCAGACTCTCTGCAGGGCCAACTCCTTGGCAGGGGAGGGGCCTCAGGTCCCTGGCTGCTGCCCAGTTCTCAGGTGGCGGTTTTCTGCCAGGGGTCTCTGCCCAGGAGTCGCTAGGAAGACGCCAAAGGGCTGCTGACCTGGCTGGAGGCCAAGCCCACAACCCCGGTCCCTGGGTGCCAACCTCAGGACCACTCTCTGCCCCCAGGGACCGGGGCTGCGTCCAGGTCCCCCTGCAAGCCCTCAGGGACGGCTGACCTCCATTCCAGGGTGCTGGGGAGGAAGCCCAGGGGC
Source organism: Sciurus carolinensis (assembly GCF_902686445.1). NCBI lineage: Eukaryota > Metazoa > Chordata > Mammalia > Rodentia > Sciuridae > Sciurus > Sciurus carolinensis. The sequence continues at coordinate 5,132,270 of NC_062214.1, read as the reverse complement.
ACCTGCCCTGGGAAGTGCAGCCACCTCCCTCCCACGCCCTCGTGTGCTGTGGCGATGTGCTGCCCAGACCCCCGGGGCTGTGGCTGTGGTGCCGTGTACCCCACTCCCCGGGGGAAACTGAGGCTGGGCAGAGGCAGGCCCGAGGGCCCGCGCGTCGCCTGCTCACTGCAGACTGTCTGCGGGAGTCATCCAAGGTCGCCCGCGCGCCGACAGCGGTGTTGTGGCTTCTGGTGGGCCCCCCTCCAGCCGCGGGGGAGGCGGCGGGGGCGCGGGCCTCTTTAATTCATGAGTTCCTGGCAGAAGCACAGTCTCGGGAAGATTGATGACCGGCTGCAGGTATTGGTGGGCGGACTCATAAAGCTGTGGGCAGCGGCCGTAAATCAGATGAATATTCAAGATTCCGCCCGGAGCGGTCCCAGCGCGACAACCAGGATGGATGCGGGAGGGTGGCCTCAGAAGCCCTCAGCGCCGGGCAACTCTCCGCCCGGAAACTCGGGGCACTAGAGGGAGGCGGGGGCCAGGGCTCGGCAGCCCCCAGTGAGGCAGCTGTGCCCTGAAGCACGAGTCCCTGCAGGACCACCAGTTTCGAGGGGTGCGGGGCGGGTTTGGACGCCCCCCAGATCCAGGTCCAGAACATTCCAGGGTCACCTTGGAGAGCTCCCCGTGCCTGGCCCTCAGCCCCCACCTCCCTGGGCCCGACCAGGGCTGCTTTTTCAGTGACTGGAGGTAGCTAGACCCCCCGAGTGGCCGTAGACCCCCACGGTGTGCCCAGGGACCTGCCTGGTGCGTGGCCTCCTGCATGGGCTGTCCTGCGGGGCCCCCTTGGTGCTGCCTCTGAGGCCGAGCCCACCCCTCTGCATGGCTGCCCGCCGTCTCCGGCTTGGCCTGTCTGGAGGGAGGCAGCCAGGACTGGACAGGTCCTCCTGGGCACTTTCTCAGGTAGAAGCCTCTGAGTGGAGCGGCTGGGTCACAGAGCCGGCGTGCGGTCAGGGCTGTGGCCACGTGGCCGAATCGTCCCCCTCCCCACTCCCGACCCCCCTAGCCCACGGGTGGTCGTCTCTGCTGCCCCCGTTCAGGTGAGCGAGCAGTGGCTGAGCACCCTGAGACCCTGGTGCAATTCGCCATGTCTCTGCGGGTCCTGCAGGGAGAGACCCCGCCCTCGTGCCGCGCTCCCTGGAGAGCCACACGTGGGCTGGGTCCATGAGCCGAGCGCCTGATGGGGCTGGAACCTGTTCTGGAGCAGCACAGGCTGAGGCTCAGCTATGCTCCTGAAAAGACCCTCCCGTGGCTGCCACTGCACTGGGGGCACACTCTGCAGTCTCCTCTCGTCATAGGGCCCTGTGGGATCTGACCCTGGCTGCCTCTCTGCCCTTATCTGGAACCGATGTCCTGCCTGCTAACCAATCACATTCTGGCCCTCTGGTATGGAGACAGGTTGCACCCCAGGACCCTTGCACTGCCTGTGCCCCCTCCTGGACCCCATCTTTCAGCCCTTCTGGTGGGAGATGGTGTCCAGGTGGGAGGAGCCCTGATGCCGTCCGCAGTGACCAGCTCGCTCTGGGTTGGGGGCTGGCAGCAGTCAACACAGTGACCCATCCTGGACTCCACATCAGAGCCAGGAAACGAGGCTCAGCTGTGAGGCCGGCAGCTGTGCAGAGCCACCCCGTGGTTGGGGCAGAGGGGCACCTCCCTTGGGTGGACTGGCATCTCGCCTAGTAGGGAAGCTTCTGGTTCGGGCAGAAGCAAGCCTGTATGAAGTGCCCCCGGAGCCGTCCCCCAGTGGGCTGGAAGCCAGCTTGGCCTTCTCCCTCTGCCAGAGGGACCCTGTTTCCCACCTTGGGGGACTGGCCTCTTCCCAACCCCGGGCAGGGTGCTGGGCAAACCTTCCACAGAGTCGGGGGCTTTTGCAGTTAGTCAAGAGACCACCAGCTCCCCACCGGGTTCCCACGTGTTGGGAGCCCTTCTTCCTCCTGGTAGAGGCCAGCCCCCAGGCCCTCAGCACCCCAGAGGACAAAGCCCGGGGTGAAGACCCTAAGCAGACACCACGGGAGCAGAGTCCAGCATCGGCCCGTCCTGGAGGGCTGCTGACAGGAGAGCCAGCCCCTAACCCAGATGGCCCGCCTGCTCCGGGGGCTCCAGCAGCTACAGTCCTTGCAGAAAGGGAGCTTCCCCGGGGTCCTGCCAGCACCCCCGATTCCCCTGACCAACATGGGTGCCACCAACAACCCCTCCAGTTGCCTCCCCCCAGCTCTCCCCCCGCGGAGGCAAAAGTTTCTTGTCCTAGACTCCTCGAGTCTGAGGGAGCAACTTAGCAACACAGGCACGTCTCCTGGGTAGACGTGTGCGTCATGGAAAACTCGGGAGCCGGCGATTGGGCGTTCGCTGCTGCAGAGTCAAGTCCCCACACGCCTGGAAAACAACATAATGTATTCCTGTCTGCAGCTCTGAGCAAAGGCTCGTTTCGTGTCTTGTGTTTCCATTTCCTGAGGATTAATAAGTGTGGAGGGGACTTGGGCTTCGTGCCGAATATTTATTTAGTCAATATACACATCAATTTAGCAAATTAGAGATTGCAAGCCATTTCTAAGCAATGCTGTAAAAATAATAGCTGTACTTTAAACTTGTAATGGATTTTTGTGTGGGGGGGTGGCTACTACGTGCCTGGCACTTTATAAGCACAAAGAAGTTTAGTTTTCTAAAACTTCAGTGAATGTCTGAGTCATTGTGGATGTTTGTCAAAAAAGCAGACGTCTGGATCCTCGGGCAGGAGCTGTGGGGTGTGGGCTGAGGATTCTGAGCCACAGCAGACAGAGATGAGGGGTGGGCTTTGGGGTTGGTGGCCCTGCCTTGGCCCCCTGGCTGGGGGGCAGGGTTTCCCAGCCCCACGCAGTTGAAGCCGGGCTGGCTGGTTGTCTGCTGTGGTTGCCGTGCTGGGCACCGCAGGAGCTGAGTAGCATCTCTGGTCTCTACCCAGAGGTGGCAGTGGCAGCCCCCTCCCCAGCTCTCACAACCACAGGTGGCTCCAGACCTGGACGCAGTTGGGGGGTCTCCTCCATGTGCGTTCTCCTGGGGTAGGGCAGGGCTCTTGGGCTCTCAGGACCTCATTTCTCCATGGAGACCCCATTCTGTGAGCAAGATGACCACCCCACAACCCGGGGAGGAGGCAGCTGCTGTCCTGGGCGGCTCGGAGAGGTACAGCGACTTGGCCAGGGGGCTGCTGGCGTGCGGCCATGGCAGGGTCCTCGGCTCCTCCTGCCTCCGGGTTCTGTGCAGGTGAGCCCTGCTCAGAGGGCTCGGGGCCCTGGGCTGGGGCGCCTCCTGTGTCCCCGGCCCTGCGCTGCTCCTCACCCTCCTTCTGCAGTCCCCACGGGCCCGTGTGGTGTGGGTTCCTGCCTGTCCCGCCCCTGGAATGAGGGTCCACAGGGCGGGGCTTTCCCAAGCTTGCTGCCTGCGGTTTGCACAGCCCGGGGCCCGCCACGGGTGGCTGCCAGCTGCCCCACGCCACTCCTTCTCCCCAGGTTCTTTAGTAAAGAGCCCTTCCATTTTTAGCTCCTGAGCACATGGATATGGGAGCAAGTGCTGGCCAGTGCATTGTAAGTGGAAGTCTTAGTGATGCCTTCCAGGAAGCATCCTTATAGGGAGAAGCAAGTCCCAGTGACTGGGAAGGGGACTTGATGGCTGGAGCACAAGCAGCCAACCTGGTCTATGAGGAAGGAGCTCTGTGCTAAGCATGGAGGGGCAGCAAAGTAGAAGGAACCTGGTCCTTGGTGAGTTCTAGAAGGTACCCAACCCACTCTGAGCGTCTTCCTTCCTCTGGGCTTTATTACATACAAGTGAGATAATCTTCTGTTTCCCTGAAGCTGCTCTTCCCCGGCCTCTGTTCTGTGCACACACTGAACTCAGTCAGTGCTCTGGGCTTCTGGATGTGCCCAGGACAGAAGAGGGAGCAGACCGAGTTCTTCAGATCCGTGTGCTCCACGGGTCTCTGGTAGAAGGAGCTCCCACCTCCACTCTCAAGGCAATTGCCCAAATCCTGGGGTCAGAGGGTTGCCAGGGTCCCACATGCAGTGCTGAGGTCCAGAGAGGGTTGCAGGGCAAGGAGCAGGCTCGGCGCAAGCTCATGGTCCAGCATTGCCTGTCTGTCGTTTGTCCACCAGTCCATCTGTCTACCCAGCCATCAGCTGGCCTTTCAGCCAGGGCCCGCTCTGTTCTGAGGGCTGGGTTCAGGGTAGTGACCCAAGCAGACCACGAGCAGAGGGGGAGACAGACAGGAGGACCATAAAGTGCCGGGCAGCAGGGGTGGGGGGTGAGGCAGAGGGACAGAGGGGTGGCTGGGGACAGGGGAGGCAGGAGGAGCCAGGGCCCAGGAGGGGAGAGACTGGAGAGCTGGGGAGCCACCCGGGCGGAGGCAGCAGGAGCAGGGCGGGGCCTGCCCGCAGGACCTGCAGCCTTGGTGCCCTTGTGCCAGGCCGCCTAGCGAGCCGGCCTTGGGGCAGTGCCTCCCACCGCCCCTGCCTCCTGGACCAGCAGCATGCGCCGGGCTCGCTGGCCTGGGGCTTTCTGGGCCCCGGAGCTGTCCTCCTGGTACAAGGACAGGCTGCCCGCTGGCCCACACCAGGAGCGGCCTTCAGTCCACGGCTGCCAAGGACAGCGGAGGTTCCTATGGCGCCTCCCCTGCTGCCCCAGAGTTCCCAAGCAGGACGGAGCCGGGCTGGCCCCCTGCCCCTCGCCTGCCGCCCTCCCCCTCGCCTGCCTCCCTGGGGTCACACGCTGCCTTGTCCCCTGGTCCCTCCTGGGACTTTCCAGCCAGAACCACGGAAGGGAGCTGGTCCGTTTGAGACTCACACGACCTGGGAGGGAGGGACCGGCCTGCCTCTGATGTACAGAGAAGAAAGCCAGCTGGCCCAGGGTGGCCGGGCGCCAGCCGGGACGAGCCCCGAGCCCCCAGCCTGCCCCCAGCCTGCGTGCCACCTGCCCTGGGGCACCGTTTCTAGGTGGTTCCAGGTCCAGAGTCAGCAGGGCCCTGTGCAGACAGCCCTCTGGTGGACGGCCACAGCAGCAGCTGCCCAGGGCCTGGTCAGGAAGGGAGACGTGGGCCGCCTGACCTGCTGGCCTGGGACACTGTCATGCACACTCAGGTTTGAGACCCGCTGGTGCAGACGTGACCCCGCCGGACTGTAGGAGCCCCCCAGTGCCGGCAGAGAAGTGGCTTTGAGGAGGGAAGGGCGTGCGGGCAAAGGACCCAGGCTCAGGCCACCTTGGGGGCTGAGCTCAAAGACCTGGAGGGGCCAGGATGTGGGGGTGAGGTGAAGGAGAGCCACAGGGTCCCGTCACCAGAGTGGGGGACACGGGGCAGCGGAGAGCCTAGGGGGCTGCCACCTCTCGGGCCCTGTGTCTCCCAGGCTCTCTGTGGGAGGCCTCCGGGGAGGCTGGAGCCCAGGGCTGCCCCGGCAGGGTGGTGCACAGCCCGTGACGCTGTGGGCAGTGCAGGGGCCACAGAGATGGCCGTGCTGGGCTGCCGACCCCCACCCCACTGTGAGGTCCCGACTCGGAGGCACCAGTGCCTGGGGGCACAGTCAGCTGCACCTCAACCTCGGTACACAACGGTGCCCAGCCCACACGGGGCCCTGAGGAAGGCTGCCCCCGGCCGTCCCAGAGCACCGCGGCCCGGAGACCGGCGGCCTGCACTGGAGAATGGCGTTATCCTCACAGGTTGAAGTTAACAGAGTTAAAAATGAACGATCGTTAAAAATAAAATGATCTCCTTGTTGATTTGTGCGGTGTTAGACAGCCAGGGACTCGGGCTCCGGCCGAGGAGGCCAGGGTGGGGGAAGGGGCCGTCCAGGACCGCAGAGGCCTGGGGTGAAGGGAGACCTGGGCACACGGGGTCTAGGGGAGGCAAGGCAGCGGCGGGGGCACTGCGGCTGGGGCCCCCAGGGAAAGGGGTGCCCGCGCTTGGCCATCGACTGGCAGGTGCCTGCGAGCTCAGCGGGAGAGGCTGGGCCAGGCGGGTGGCGAGGGTCAGCCTGGACTCCACCGGCAGAGCAGGGTGGGGCCTCGGGACTGGCAGCCATGAAGCAGACGCTCCCCTCTGGCGGCGCCTCCATTTTGCTGATCGGGGTCAGCAGGCGTGGATGGGGCGGCCAGGGGAGCGCCCGCCCTGGCTCCGAGGAAAGGGCTGAGGGGTCGGCCCAGGGGTCTTCCCGGAGAGGGAGGGTCACGCAGAGCCAGCTCCGAGAGTGACCCTGACTTCTCGCCGGGGCAAGTCCTGCCCATGTGCCTTGGCGCAGGGCTCCCGGGAGCAGGCCGCAGTGCCCAGGGCTCCCGATGCCCCAGGCAGCATGGCTAGTGCTCTGCAGAAGGGGACGTGCTAACGGCCTGTGGATTCTTCTGGAAGGAAGAGATGTGCTTTTGCTGTTGCTGGAGCTCTAATCCCAGGAACCTCTCCTCCCTGGCTCCCTGCATGTGGGACTCTCCACTCGGAGCTGATCTCAGGCGGGCAGGACGCAGGGCCGGGAAGCCCCCGTGGGTGTCCCTAAGCTCACATCCCGTGTTCATAGGAGGGGCGAGGGACGAATTCAGACCAAGGACGGCGGAGGCGAGGCTCAGCATACGGCAGCCTCTGCTCAGGCCAGAACGGCTCGGCCGAGCCAAAGCCTCCTCCTCAGCTGGGACAGCGGGGGTCCGCCACCGTCCCAGCCTCTGCCGGGAAGGCCTCCCTCACACAGGTGATTGATTCCTCATGGGACTTCCTGTGACACCTGTCTGCTTTCCAGAGGGACTCGGATCCTCATTCCACGTCCAGGGAAGCTGGACTGGGGACACTGCCTGCTGTGGACTCTTCCCGGGCCTCCGCTCCAGCCTCCGCTCCAGCCTCCGCCCCCAGCACTTTCTCACCTGGCGCTCCCTTGGAGGTGCTCTGGGACATGCACTGAGTCACAGCATCACACCGCATAGGACCAGAGGGACTTGTAAATACCAACTCAGGCTGGGCGCTGTGACCAGCCCGGAGCTATGGGCTCCAGCTGGACAGGCCTGTCTGACTCGGCCATGGAGCCACCGCCTCAGGGGTGCCAGTCGCCCCTCCCGCTTCGCTGCGCGTCCTGGCCTCTCCCACCAGCCCGGAGGGTCCCAGGGCCCCTCTCGGCTCCTGCCTCCTGGGTTGGGAGGCTCACACCTTGCCGACCTCCTCTGCCGCCCAACAGACCTGACTTGTGGGGAGGCCGGTGGGGTCTAAGCCCAGCATCTCTGACGCTGCCGTATATCAGGCGGGAAGGGACTTGTCAACCAGGACCCTCGGCCGGCCCTGCAGACCTCACTGTGTCTGGGGAGGCCTTGGGGGGTTGGCCAGATACCGTCCCCCCTCTCTGCGGGGTAGCGCTCTGCTCCCCACGTCAGGGTCTGGCCCCTACAAGTCCCAGCTGTCTGCAGTAGCCCTAGAGGCCAGCAGCCAACACTGGGGGAAGGCACCGGGTTGAGGGAGAATGAATGGATGATGTGGCGGAGGCTTAGGGAGGGGCCGGGGCCTGGTGGAGCATGACCGGCCTCATCAGCCCCATTCACAGGTGGGGAACCTGAGGCCAGAGAGGAAAAGGGACCGAGCTAGGATCTGAGCCCCCATCCAGTGGAAGTGGACCCCGATAGTGACCCTGCATGCAGTGCCTGAGCCCTGTGCAGGTCCGCAGGGTGGGTGGACAAGGACACTCTGGGGGGTATCCTTGGGGGCTGCTCCACACAGTCGCCTACTGGGCCTGCCCCATTAAAGAGGCGCGGCATCGTCCTCTAGTGTGCGGCTGCGGGCCCCTTGACTCAGAGTGGACGCTTCCTGAGGCCACACGGGGAGGCAGGATTTGAAGGCAGCAAAATATAAGGGCTCAGTGGCCATGGACAGAAAGGTGTCGTCCCCCAAGCCGGGCTCCCAAAGGCCACACAGGACCCCTGGGGATGGCCGCACCCTGGGCCGCGTCAGTGGCACTGGCTCAGCTCCCACAGCGTGGCTTTCCAGCTGTGCGACGGGCTGGTCGTCCCCGCCCCAGGCCCAGCTCCCCGGGGTGGATGTCTCGCCTGCTTTGCAAGGGGCAGCGGGGTACATCTGGCATCTGCCAACGGGTCGCACCTCTGCCTGTGCTGGCCTGTGCTGGCCCGTGCGGGCTCCTCCCAGGCTCCCTGCCCCTGGAGGAAGCCAGCGGGTCAAAGCGTGTGGCTTCCCGCCCAGCTCAGCCCACAGCTGGTCCCTCAGGGCCCACCCTTGCTTCAGGCACCCCCTACCCTGTCTGCCCACATCCCGGGCTCCCGGGCAGAGATGCCGGAGGAGTCTAGGGCAGAGGTCTGGGCAGGGGAGCTGGCCTCCCTCCGAGCGGCCCAGGCCCCCTGGGCTCCTGGCCCCTGAGCAGCCCCTCCCCTGGAGGCCTCCAGATGTAACACAAGGCAGCAGCCGCCTGGGGGTCACCGGCTTTGGGGGTTTTGCTGTCCTGGCAGGTGTGGGTGTCCACCCATGTCCTCTTGGCTATTTGCCTGCCCCTGGGCGGCTTGAGCAGGCCTCGTCTTCCTGCGCAGCCGGGAGAGCTGGGCAGGGTGGAGCCGCTCTCGGCTGACCAGAAGCCGGAGCCCTGAGCCCTCTGAAGTCTCCAGGAGGTCCGGGCCGCGCCAGCTGTTAATCATTCCCCACTGATCCGGGACTCTGCTGGGGTGGATTTTCCAGGCCACAGAAAGGCCACAGGTGCAGCATGAAGATGGCTCGTGGACACTCCTCAGGGGTGTCCTGATGGCCTGTCCAGGGGCAGTGGTGAGAGCGAGCTGCCACCCAAGGGGCCACGGCCAACAGGTGGCGCTGTCCGCCATTCAAGGGGCTCCCGGGCCTGAGTCGCCCCAGCTTCCTCACACCCCTTCCAGAGCGGGTGGGCTGGGATGAGGTCGGGGGGCCAACGAGGCTGGCCACCCAGTGATGACCACTGAGGTCCCCAGAGAGGTGGGTCTCCGCAGACCCCAGAGGCGAGGCCATTTCCTAAGCAACAGCTGGTGAGCAGCGGGGGTGGGGGTTGAGCTGGGGCAGCCGGGTGGGAAGCGAATAGAGCATAAACCGGCGCAGGGCCAGGGGCTGCGTCGCCTGAGCCCCTGCCGCATGCCAGGCATGCACCGTGCTGAGCGCCCGCCAGCCTGGCCAGCCCACCCACCGGCATGAGAACGAGCACAGGGCCTCCTCTCAGGGGCCACTGAGACCCTAGCCTGGGCCACAGAAGGAAGCTGAGCAGGCTGGTCCCCCACCCCTGGCTCCAGAGCCTGCGTGGAGTCCCTCAGCCTCCGAGCCAGCTGTGGGGACAGCCGAGCTGGAGACGGACGACGAGCAGCTCCCGGGGACCTGGCAGGGGCCACGCCCGGCTCTGCCTCTCCCTGCGGCTCTGCTCTGCGCCTCTCGGGCCGGCCCTGGCCCTCCCCGGGCCCTCGTCCCCTCGGGGCTGTCCCAGCTCAGGTGGGTCCCAGCTGGAGCCGGGCTGTGCGTGGGGCGCAGGACCGTGCTCAGGGCACCAGCACGAGCCTCCTGAAGTCGCTCAGAGGTGGGCCCAGAAAGGACAACCCAACGGAGACCCCAGCGGAGCAGCCTGAGCCACGTGGAAGACTTGGAAGGTCCTGGGCGAGAAGGAAGAGCCTTGGGAGGGGCCAGGGAGGCCAGGCGAGGGACCCAAGAGCACCGCGGGCGCATCTGCCAGGCAGGGCTCAGGGTGGGAGGCCTGTGGCTGAGGCCCCGTTCAGAGGTCGGAGCCCCACCCCAAGGCAGTAGGGAGCCCCTGAAGGTGAGGGCCAGGGAGTGACAGGATGGAGTTGGCCCCTGGTGTCCCCTGGATGCTTGGCAGAGGCATGAGTGACAGGCGGTGGGGCTGCTCCAGAGACAGGCGGACCCACTCAACTGGCTGGGCACAGGGAGCGGGCAGAAGGCTGACCCAGGCCTGGATGAGCGCCTGCCCAGGGAGGCTCCCAGGACAGAGAAGCGTCCTAGGTCCTGGGAGGACATGCGAGCAGGGCTTGAGGACACCCAGAACCCAGGCCAGGCCCTTTCCTGCTCCCAGACACCAGGAAGGGTACCGCCCATCTCAGCAAAGAGGAGCCCCTCCAAGCCAGGGAAGGGCGAGGAGGCCGGGTCTCCCTGCTCAGCCTCCGCCAGGGGAGGGCGAGCTAGCGGGGAGATGGGGTTGACCGGGTGGGAGGCACCGGGAGGGGCTCATGGCTGGCTTGGGGTGGGGGAGTCGTGGCAGAATGGCCTTGAATGTCAGCAGGGTGGCCGTCACCCCACTGCAACCCCTCATCAAAGGCAGAAAGTGCCAGGTGATCTGTGGCCTTAGGTTCTGCTGTCCAAAACCAGAATAGCCCAGAAAAATCAAGGCTTAGCCCGGCGACTCGAGGGGCCAGCACCACGTCAGCTCTTGGACGGAGACCTGGGGCTCTGGAAACGCCCAGCTTGACGGCAGTCCTTGCCCAGAGTCCCCCGTGGTCTTGGGGTCCGCACCCTAGCTGAGGTGGGCACTCCAGCCCCTGGCCCCATGAGGAGGGGCCCAGGATCATGGCGTCCAGGACAGCCTTTCCTCCCGGCCTGGCTGTGGCCGGCCAGTCTCAGAGGCGTGCTGGCTCAGGGACTCCTGTCCAGGGAGCACAGCAGGACAGGAGACAGGACATCCCGGCTGCACAAGGACCAGAAGAGGGAGGGGCAGGGCCAAGCCCCAGGGCCCTGGATGAGGACACAGGTGTTAGGCAGGGCCACTGCCCTGGGAGCCCGCGGTGTGGAGGTAAGGGGCCTGAGCTCCCGGCGCTTGTGAGCTGCGAGGTCAGACGGGTGGGAAACAGAGGCTCTGAGAGGCTGCAGGTGGCAGAGTGGGGCTGGAGCCAGGTGAGCTGGCACCTGTGTACCTGCAGCTGGTCGGGAGGAGGCGGGCCTTCTTCAGGGCCCCCGCTGCTCCCTGCTGACCTTTTCTTTCTCAATGAACAAGCCCTTGGCCTCACTCCGGGTCAGGCCTGTCCAAGCACGTCCAGGGGCTGCGGTCCCTGATGCCCATGGCAATCCTGCGAGTCAGTGCCAATAGGAAACCAGGCACAGAGAGGGTGGGTGCTCGCCCAAGGCTACACAGCTGGAGGAAGGTTTGAGCCACCAAGGCAGCACTGGGGCAAGACAGACCAGGAGACTTCGTTTACCTTGCTTGGTCCTGCAAAGGTCAACCCCAGGACTTGGTAGGATGCGAGCCCCTGAGCTGGGCAGCCCCGGCCTGCACCAGGCCTCCTGGGGACTGCAGGATGCTCCGCTGTACCCAGGCGGGGCCTCCAGTGTGAGGCTGGGTTGGCACTTCCGTGAAGTCCGTCGGCAGATGCTGGTCCCCTGGGTCTGAGCAGATGCTGGTCCCCTGGGTCTGAGGCCTGCTGGCCAGTGCAGCCTTGCCTCTGCCCCACGGTGCTGCCCACTTTAGAGACAGCAAGTCCCTGGGTTTGTCCCTGGGACAGAGATGAAGTCCAACTCAGGGAATGCCCCGGAAGCCTTTGTGCAGGAGGCGAGGCAGGTCCAGTGGCAGAGGTCAGGAAGGGCTTCCAGGGCTGAGCACACCAGGCCCGGGAGAGATGAGGGGGAGACGGAGAGAAAGGGTGCCGTGGCGGACCTGAGCGCTCCAGGCTGCGGCTGAGTCTGAGCTGCGGGCTGGCCAACCGCCCAGTTTCCAGACCCCACAGGGTACCATGGGAGTCCATCCATCCATCCATCCATCCATTCATTCGAGATCTGCCCATTGAGTCTTCACTTGGGATCAGGCATGCCTGGCACCGGGGAGAGTGACTGGGGAGAGTGACTGGGGAGACAGAGGGTCCTTGAGACCCTGAAGGTGAGCCAGGAAGTATAGACACGGAGGAAGAAGCAAAATGGAGCATGTGCAGGGGTCCTGGGGCAGGAGGGCTTGGGTGAGGTGTTGTGCTGGGGTCGGGGAGGAGGCTGAAAGAGGTCAGGAGACACAGCCGAGGGACCCGTGGGGCCAGGAGGGTCCTGCACACCGACTCAGGGCTATTCTGGGCAGAGAGCTAACCTCAGAGGGTTTTCAGCATGGAGTTTCCGATGCTATTTACATGAAATACAGATTCTTGGGTCCACCCAAGACCTGATGGATTGAGATCTGCAGAGGCAGACCTGGAATCTGCCTGTGCAAAGTCTGGGACACTGCTGGACAATAAGGTGTCATCCTGTAGAAGCAGCAGGGCGGGGGGGGGGAGGCGGGGCTGGGGAGACAAGAGCTGTCAGGCTACAGAGCAGACCCAGGGCGCGGCAGGGAGGGGACGTCAGGGCAGGAGCCCACGCAGAGCAGGAGTCTCAGAGACAGCTGAGAAGTGGCCAGAACAGAGGGACCCCGCTGCTGGCCCTGCTCCCACTGGAGGCCACACACCTGGACAGGGGACACACGTGGTCACCCATGCTATGCCAAGGAACTCTCTAACCTGGGGCTGGTGGTCCACAGAGACAGGGCCTCAGGCTCAGTCCCAGCCTGGGGTGCTGGGTGGGTGGAGCCTGCCCCTGCCCTCCTGCCCAGTGAATTCAAGTTTGTGCTCAGTTGCAAAAAAAGACCAGGGGCGCCACCTGGTGGTCAAAGCCTCAGCGGTGGCCGTCTATGGTCCAGGCCAGGGTCCACCTGGTCCAGGGCTCAGGGGGCGAGTCCCAGCAGTGCTCTGCTGCTTTGGCAGCTGCTCGTGCTCACCCACCTACCACTCGTGCCTTGCAGAAAACCCACAGAGCCCTAAAGAGGCCCCTTGGCTGGACTCTCGCACCCAGAACAAGCCCTGCTTCCCCCGGCTCGGGTTTCCTTCTAGACCTTTCTCCACGCACACAGATACTTTCATTTTAAAAGTGATTCATCCCCACGGGAGTCTGAAGGCTGCTGGGTTGCTCCCACGCACCGCCAGGCGGTGGGTTCTTTCCCGAGTCGGCGAGGATCCTTCCACAGCCTGATGCGAGGGCTGCACACGCCCTGGCCGGAGAGCTGCCTGGGGGACGGAGCCCCTCCTGCAGGGTCCTCGTGAGGGGCAAGGCGGATTTTCCAGGTCCCCGTCCTTGCTTTTGCTTCCCTTGAGCAAGTTTGGAACTCGAAGGGCCTCTGCACCGGAATGGGAAGGGGATTTGACAAACTCACACCTGGGGACAGACACCACGTGCTGGGGAGTGAGCCCACCCCCTGAGTCTGCAGTGGGTGCCCAGAGATGCTGGACGATGACCGTGGCCTGCCCGTGGCCTGCCCAGGCTGCTCTGGCTCTGGAGGTCTCAACTGCCTGAAATGGACACCCTGGAGTTAGAAGTGCTGTGACTGACCCGTCAGGGCGGACAGGTCCCCCAGCGTCCTCCCCTGGAAGATGGCAGCCGGGCCAGTTCGTGGCCGTGTGGTGGGCTCCGCAGGGGGTCTCTGCAAAGCCCTTTGCACATGGCGCAGGTGGGGTTTGCCCCATCAGCCGAGGCCTTTGCCCTCCCTCGAGGGACCGTGGGGCTCTGAGGCCTGTGTCCACTTTGCTGACCGTGGAGCCCTCCATGCCCATGGGCCTGTTCTCTCCGCCTGCAGGAAGGCCCAGGACACCTTGGGGGCTACGGAGGGGACTGACCAATGGCATGTGGTTAAATTGCACCAAACGAGATGTGACCTTGCTGTCGGGCTGGGCGGTGCCGGGGACCAGCCCAGTGAGCACAGGGCCACGGCTACCACGGGCACTGCTCCAGGGCTCTCCACAGACGACCTCTTCTAAGCCCCCATTTTGATGGGGACACTGAGGCTAAGGGAGACTTGTCACCAGAGGTCACACAGCCAGCGACGTGGGACACTGGACAATGAGCAGGAAGGGGGCTGGGCCTTAGGCCTGGGCCTGGCTGCCCCCGGGGAGGCTTGTTGAGGGCTCTCCTCTGTCTCAGCCACTCCGCCACCTCTGGGCCGGGTGGGAGGTGACAGCGGTCAGCTCAGTGCGTGGCCATGGCCTCGTGTGAGGCGGAGGGAGGCAGCTGCCCTGTCTGGAGGCCCCACTGCTTTGGCTCCAGGTGCTGAGTGGTGCCCGGGGGTCACTCAGTCACTCACAGCCCAGAGAGCGAAGTCGCTGCCTTGCTAGGGCTAACGAGGGGCGGGGAGGCTGGCGCCCGTCCTGAGCCGAAGGCAGGTGGGAGCCAGGGGCTGAGTGGGGTCCACGGGGGTGGGTCCTGGGAAGGGAAGGACCCGCAACTCTGAGGTGGGCAGCTCCGGTGGCGGGGGAGACTCTGCCCCCACTGCCCCCACTACACTATAAGTGGCCCCTGTTCCCTCCATCCCGAGGGATCACGAGGAGGAGGAGGAGACGGAGGCACAGAGACCAGCCTCTGCCCAAGGCTGACCAGCTGGAAGAGGCCAGTTCTGAACTTTGGACCTGGGGTGGCCCACGTTAGTTCTTGGTGGCCCTGCACTATGGTGTGGACAGGGAGGGTCCCCGTGCGCTGAGTAGAGAGGGTGTGGGGCTGAGCAGGTGTCCTAGTGAGGCTTCTCCCATAGGGGCCCAGTTCCACTTCCTGGCCACCCAGAGGAGGCCTCTCCCAGCAGGATGTGGCGCCCTTCACAACACAGGTGTCTCTGCTCGTGGTCCCTGGGTTCGATCCTGGTGGGCTAGACACTGCCTGTGTGACCTCTGGCAAGTGGGCCAACCTCTCTGTTTCGCTCTTTTCTCACTCGAAGTGGTTGGAATTCCTTTCCTGCAGAGCTGGTGGACGGGAGGATTGAGTGAGCCTCCAGGCCAGCACGCAGCCAGCTCCTTCTGGCTCCTGCAGGAGCTGCAGCGGAGGCTCATAGAGGCCAGGCAGGTGGCAGGGTGTCCCCATGAAGGAAGACACCAGCTCTTGCACAGGGCCAGGTTCAGACCCTTCCCTGGGCTTTGTGCCCGGCACTGCTGGAGGGGCCAGTGGGAGAGCAGGCAGGGGACTGGCCAGGCTCTGCGCACACTTGGGGTGTGAACCACCCCAATCCATGGGGACATGTTGTGTGTCAGGTTGCTGCTGGGAAAGGAGCAGAGGGGTCCGGAGCCCCTGCCCGACCCCTGCTTTCAAAGTTTCCCAGCCCAGCCTGGTGAGGAGCAGAGGGGTCCGGAGCCCCTGCCCGACCCCTGCTTTCAAAGTTTCCCGGCCCAGCCTGGTGAGTGGCGGCCAGGCAGCAGGCGGCCAGCAGGTGGCGCTCGGCTCAAGGCTGTGGAAGAGCTGGAGCCGCTGGCTCGGCCAGGCGGCTGGCAGAAGGGCCTCCCGCCTCCAGATGCAACAGCCAGAAGGTGGCGCAGGGTGGCGGGCGGCCCTGGACCCCGCCTGAGCTGCTGGGGTCACAGTAGAGGCTGTTCTTGCTCTGCCAGCTAGTGGCAGGCCCAGATGTCCCCGCCTGGGGCTGCGAGGGACATGAGGAAGCCCGTGGACACTCCTGAGACCTCTCCCACTCGGCAGGTGTGGGATGGCCTGGAGTCCGCGCAAGCGTCCTCTTCCCTCACCACGAGCTCCATAGGAAGGCACTGTTTCTCCTGGAGGAGGAGACCGAGGGTCGGAGGGGCTGGCACCTGCCCGGGGTCCCGCACAGCGACGCGCCCCTGGCGCCGTGGCTCCAAGCCCACAGCCCCCCGCTGCAGCAGCCACATCACCCGCTGGCAGGGTCCTCGGTCTCCGCGCGCTGACCTGCGGGCAGAGCGTTCCTTCTGCCATGCACTGAAGGATGCTGTGCAGTGTGGCACTAAATAACGCCCTCGGGCCACCCGACGTTGGTGGCCTGGTCCCTGGGCCACCTGGAGGAGTAGACTTGGCAGACATGAGCAAGTGGGAGCCCGAGGTGCGGAGGTCGGATTACCTCACTGGGATGCCGGGGCGGCAGGAGCCCAGAACCAGGGTTTGCTCCGGAAACTGGCAGCCGAGGCTCCGGGGTCCCAGGTGGCCAGGCCCCCTGACGTTCCTGCTCCCGGCTATCCCTGTCTCCCGGCTGTGCTGCTTCCCCAGTGGTCGTGGTCACAGAACTGATGGCCACGGTCAGGGATCCTGTGGGGTGGGGCGGTGAAGGAGCCGGGGAGACACGTGGGGGAGCTGCCGGCCAGAAGTGGGGCAGGCAGGAAGCGAGGCCGCAGCCTCAGGTCCCACGGGCAGAAGAGCCCCGGCCTCGGGGTGCAAAACCTGCCTCTGTCCCACTGCCTCGGCTCCACGGGCCTCAGTTTACCCCCGAGAGACCCCTGCCCTGCACAGGGGCCCCTAGCCAACCCGTCAGGGAAGCCCTAATCCATGGCCTCTTGCAGGAGGGGTGTCTGCGGAGCACAAGATGCCAGTCCTGCCTGCCCCTCACTGGGCACAGCTTGGTTGTCCCTGGGCTGGCTGTGTGGTGCTGTCCCCAGCAGAGCTGGGTAGATGGGAGCCCTGGGTCCTGGGTGGTGGGCTGACCTGCAGGGCTGGAGAAATCTGGTTCTGAACTGGAAGGCTGGCCTGGGTAGGTCCACTTAGCAGCTGTGAGGCCTTGGCCCAGCCGTTCAACCCCCTTAGACCCAAGATCCTCGCTGCTAAGGGGGGGTCAAAGAATATTTTAAAAATCTCTGAGGTACAGCATGTGTTTAAGTTCCCCCAAGTTCAGAAGGGGCCCCGACTGGCTATGGCTAAGGACTCCCATCCACATGGTCAGGTGGAGTGGTGAATCCTGGAGCGGTTCACAAGTTACTTTTGTCTTCTCTGGGAATGTGAGGACTGGAACCACGGCAGCCACGTTGACACCAGCAGGGCAGAACGCTCTGTGGCTGGAGAGTCTCCCCTGGAGACCTGAGATTGCTGAGTCTGGGGAGCCAAGCAGAGATGAGGGACCAGTGTGCTTGACCACCTTGTCTGAGCTGCTGGGTGAGGCCTGACCTGAACTCTGTTGGTTTGCAAGTCTTGCTTTTTGTTTTAGTTCAAAACTGCAAGCCGTGCAATATTCACCACGGTTTCAGACAAAGACCTAAACACTGGCCAGCCTCCAGGCCAGGCTGGACCTGGGCGCTCAGTTTGCTGTGCAGCACTGGGGCCCCCACACCTCACCAGGCCTTGCACGGGGTCCCTACTCAGTGGTCCCTCTCAGCGTCCCCCGGGATTAGGAGACGGCTCTGCTGTCACTTCCTGAGAAAGTGGCCTGGGGGGGAAACCTCTGGGCAGCTAGGTTGCAAATGTCCTCCAATCACCCCCAGGCCCATCTTCTGGGGATCAGCGGCTCCCCGCTTGCCTCCAGCTGTGCCTCCTGGACTCCTCTCTTTTTTGCTCGGGACCATTTTCGTTCATCTCTGAGGTCGTGTGGACGATGACTCTGGTTTTCTGAAGTCTCACCCTCCAGGGCTCTTGAGGGGGCCACTGAGCTGGGCACCTGAGTGGCCTTCCCTCTGGAGAGTCGCTGGCCGCGCTTTGTACCTTAGTGCCTCCCGCTGTACCCACGCGTCCACGTGTGACACGCTTTCTCACGGTGACTGTCCCTCCTACAAGCGGGCGTTGCTGCTCCCGGGAGACCTGCTACTGCGCGGCGGCTTCTGGTTCTGCTTTGGAACATCTTTGGCGTCCCCGCTTACTCTGGGCTGCAGCACCTCTCCTCCTCACAAGCTCCAGGCCACCCTGCCTGTCGCGGGAGGCTCAGCTGCTACACGAGGCTGTGGAAGGCAGAGGCTGGCGGAGTCCTTCTCTCTGCTGTGCCCTCTCCTGCGTATCCCTCTTCTCTCCCCTGGTCCCTCTCCTCCCTGTCCCTCTTCTCTCCCCTGGTCCCTCTCCTCCCTGTCCCTCTTCTCTCCACAGGGCCCTCTCCTCCCTGTCCCTCTTCTCTCTCCTGTGGCCTCTCCTCCCTGTCCCTCTTCTCTCCACAGGGCCATCTCCTCAATGTCCCTCTTCTCTCTCCTGTGCCCTCTCCTCCGTGTGCCTCTTTTCTACACAGGGCCCTCTCCTGCCTGTCCCTCTTCTCTCCCCTGTGCCCTCTCCTCCCTGTCCCTCTTCTCTCCACAAGTCCCTCTCCTGCCTGTCCCTCCACTCTCCACAGGTCCTTCTCCTCCCTGTCCCTCTTCTCTCTCCTGTGCCCTCTCCTGCCTGTCCCTCTTCTCTCTCCTGTGCCCTCTCCTCCATGTCCCTCTTCTCTCCACAGGGCCCTCTCCTCCCTGTCCCTCTTCTCTCCACAGGGCCCTCTCCTCCCTGTCCCTCTTCTCTCTCCTGTGCCCTCTCCTCCCTGTCCCTCTTCTCTCCACAGGGCCCTCTCCTCCCTGTCCCTCTTCTCTCCACAGGGCCCTCTCCTCCCTGTCCCTCTTCTCTTTCCTGTGCCCTCTCCTCCCTGTCCCTCTTCTCTCCACAGGGCCCTCTCCTCCCTGTCCCTCTTCTCTCCACAGGGCCCTCTCCTCCCTGTCCCTCTTCTCTTTCCTGTGCCCTCTCCTCCCTGTCCCTCTTCTCTCCACAGGGCCCTCTCCTCCATGCCCCTCTTCTCTCCACAGGGCCCTCTCTTCACTGTCCCTCTTCTCTCCACAGGACCCTCTCCTCCCTGTGCCTCTTCTCTCCACAAAGCCCTCTCCTCCCTGTCCCTCTTCTCTCCACAGGGCCCTCTCCTCCCTGTCCCTCTTCTCTCTCCTGTGCCCTCTCCTCCCTGTCCCTCTTCTCTCCACAGGGCCCTCTCCTCCCTGTCCCTCTTCTCTCCACAGGGCCCTCTCCTCCATGTCCCTCTTCTCTCCACAGGGCCCTCTCTTCACTGTCCCTCTACTCTCCACAGGGCCCTCTACTCCCTGTCGCTCTTCTCTCCACAGGGCCCTCTCCTCCATGTCCCTCTGCTCTCCCCTGGTCCCTCTCCTCCCTGTCCCTCTTCTCTCCGCAGGGCCCTCTCCTCCCTGTCCCTCTTCTCTCCACAGGGCCCTCTCCTCCCTGTCCCTCTTCTCTACACAGGGCCCTCTCTTCACTGTCCCTCTTCTCTCCACAGGGCCCTCTCCTCCCTGTCGCTCTTCTCTCCACAGCTCCCTCTCCTCCATGTCCCTCTTCTCTCCGCAGGGCCCTCTCCTTCCTGTCCCTCTTCTCTCCACAGTGCCCTCTCTTCACTGTCCCTCTTCTCTCCACTGGGCCCTCTCTTCACTGTCCCTCTTCTCTCCACAGGGCCCTCTTTTCACTGTCCCTCTTCTCTCCACTGGGCCCTCTCTTCACTGTCCCTCTTCTCTCCACAGGGCCCTCTCCTCCCTGTCCCTCTTCTCTCCACAGGGCCCTCTCCTCACTGTCCCTCCTCTCTCTCCTGTGCCCTCTCCTTCCTGTCCCTTTTCCCTCCACAGGGCCCTCTCCTCCTTGTCCCTCTTCTCTCTCCTGTGCCCTCTTCTCCCTGTCCCTCTTCTCTCCACAGGGCCCTCTCCTTCCTGTCCCTATTCTCTCCCCTGGTCCCTCTCCTCCTTGTCCCTCTTCTCTCCACAGAGCCCTCTCCTCCTTGTCCCTCTTCTCTCCACAGTGCCCTCTCATCCCGGTCCCTCTTCTCTCCACAGGGCCCTCTCCTCACTGTACCTCTTCTCTCCACAGGGCCCTCTCCTCCCTGTGCCTCTTCTCTCCACAGGGCCCCTCTCTTCCCTGTCCCTCTTCTCTCCACAGGGCCCTCTCCTCCGTGTACCTCTTCTCTCCACAGGGCCCTCTCCTCCGTGTACCTCTTCTCTCCCTTGGTCCCTCTCCGCCCTGTCCCTCTTCTCTCCACAGGGCCCTCTCCTTGTACCTCTTCTCTCCACAGGGCCCTCTCCTCCCTGTCCCTCTTCTCTCCCTTGGTCCCTCTCCTCCCTGTCCCTCTTCTCTCCACAGGACCCTCTCTTCACTGTCCCTCTTCTCTCCACAGGGCCCTCTCCTCACCTGTCCCTCTCTCTCTCCTGTGCCCTCTCCTTCCTGTCCCTTTTCCCTCCACAGGGCCCTCTCCTCCTTGTCCCTCTTCTCTCTCCTGTGCCCTCTTCTCCCTGTCCCTCTTCTCTCCACAGGGCCCTCTCCTTCCTGTCCCTCTTCTCTCCCTGGTCCCTCTCCTCCTTGTCCCTCTTCTCTCCACAGAGCCCTCTCCTCCTTGTCCCTCTTCTCTCCACAGGGCCCTCTCCTCACTGTACCTCTTCTCTCCCCTGGTCCCTCTCCTCCCTGTCCCTCTTCTCTCAACAGGGCCCTCTCCTCCCTGTGCCTCTTCTCTCCACAGGGCCCTCTCTTCCCTGTCCCTCTTCTCTCCACAGGGCCCTCTCCTCCGTGTCCCTCTTCTCTCCACAGGGCCCTCTCCTCTGTGTCCCTGTTCTCTCCACAGGACCCTCTCTTCCCTGTCCCTCTTCTCTCCACAGGGCCCTCTCCTCCCTGTCCCTCTTCTCTCCCTTGGTCCCTCTCCTCCGTGTCCCTCTTCTCTCCACAGGACCCTCTCTTCACTGTCCCTCTTCTCTCCACAGGACCCTCTCCTCCCTGTCCCTCTTCTCTCCACAGGGCCCTCTCCTCCCTGTCCCTCTTCTCTCTACAGTGCCCTCTCCTCCTTGTCCCTCTTCTCTCCACAGGGCCCTCTCCTCCCTGTCCCTCTTCTCTCCACAGTGCCCTCTCCACCTTGTACCTCTTCTCTCCACAGGTCCCTCTCTTCCTTGTCCCTCTTCTCTCCACAGTGCCCTCTCCTCCCTGACCCTCTTCTCTCCACAGGGCCCTCTCCTCCCTGTCCCTCTTCTCTCCACAGGGCCCTCTCCTCCGTGTCCCTCTTCTCTCCACAGTGCCCGCTCTTCACTGTCCCTCTTCTCTCCACAGGGCCCTCTCCTCCATGTCCCTCTTCTCTCCACAGGGCCCTCTCTTCACTGTCCCTCTTCTCTCCACAGGACCCTCTCCTCCCTGTCCCTCTTCTCTCCACAGGGCCCTCTCCTCCCTCTCCCTCTTCTCTCCACAGGGCCCTCTCCTCCGTGTCCCTCTTCTCTCCACAGGGCCCTCTCTTCACTGTCCCTCTTCTCTCCACAGGACCCTCTCCTCCCTGTCCCTCTTCTCTCCACAGGGCCCTCTCTTCACTGTCCCTCTTCTCTCCACAGGGCCCTCTCCTCCATGTCCCTCTTCTCTCCACAGGGCCCTCTCCTCCTTGTCCCTCTTCTCTCCAAAGTGCCCTCTCCACCTTGTCCCTCTTCTCTCCACAGGGCCCTCTCCTCCCTTTACCTCTTCTCTCCACAGAGCCCTCTCCTCCCTGTCCCTATTCTCTCCACAGGGCCCTCTCTTCACTGTCCCTCTTCTCTCCACAGGGCCCTCTCCTCCATGTCCCTCTTCTCTCCAGAGGGCCCTCTCCTCTCTGTCCCTCTTCTCTCCACAGTCCCCTCTCCTCCCTGTCCCTCTTCTCTCTCCTGTGCCCTCTCCTTCCTGTTCCTTTTCCCTCCACAGGGCCCTCTCCTCCCTGTCCCTCTTCTCTCTCCTGTGCCCTCTTCTCCCTGTCCCTCTTCTCTACACAGGGCCCTCTCTTCACTGTCCCTCTTCTCTCCACAGGGCCCTCTCCTCCCTGTCCCTCTTCTCTCCCCTGGTCCCTCTCCTCTCTTGTCCCTCTTCTCTCCACAGAGCCCTCTCCTCCGTGTCCCTCTTCTCTCCACAGGTCCCTCTCCTCTTTGTCCCTCTACTCTCCACAGGGCCCTCTCCTCCCTGTCCCTCTTCTCTCCACAGGGCCCTCTCCTTCCTGTCGCTCTTCTCTCCACAGGGCCCTCTCTTCACTGTCCCTCTTCTCTCCACAGGGCCATCTCCTCCATGTCCCTCTGCTCTCCCCTGGTCCCTCTCCTCCCTGTCCCTCTTCCCTCCACAGGGCCCTCTCCTCCCTGTCCCTCTTCTCTCCACAGGGCCCTCTCTTCACTGTCCCTCTACTCTCCACAGGGCCCTCTCCTGCCTGTCCCTCTACTCTCCACAGGGCCCTCTCATCCCTGTCCCTCTTCTTTCCACAGGGCCCTCACCTCCCTTGTCCCTCTTCCCTCCATAGATCCCTTTCCTCCATGTCCTCCTTCTCTCCACAGGTCCCTCTCCTCCATGTCCGTCTTCTCTCCACAGGGCCCTCTCCTCCCTTTCCCTCTTCTCTCCACAGGGCCCTCTCTTCACTGTCCCTCTTCTCTCCACAAGGCCCTCTCTTCACTGTCCCTCTTCTCTCCACAGGGCCCTCTCCTCTCTGTCCCTCTTCTCTCCACAGGGCCCGCTCCTCCGTGTCCCTCTTCTCTCCACAGGGGCCTCTCCTCCCTGTCCCTCTTCTCTCCCCTCGTCCATCTCCTCCCTTGTCCCTCTTCACTCAACAGGGCCTTCTCCTCCCTGTCCCTCTTCTCTCCACTGGTCCCTCTCCTCCCTGTCCCTCTTCTCTCCACAGTGCCCTCTCCACCTTGTCCCTCTTCTCTCCACAGGTCCCTCTCCTCCTTGTCCCTCTTCTCTCCACAGTGCCCTCTCCTCCCTGTCCCTCTTCTCTCCACAGGGCCCTCTCCACCTTGTCCCTCTACTCTCCACAGGTCCCTCTCCTCCCTGTCCCTCTTCTCTCCACAGGGCCCTCTCCTCCGTGTCCCTCTTCTCTCCACAGGACCCTCTCCTCCCTGTGCCTCTTCTCTCCACAAAGCCCTCTCCTCCGTGTCCCTCTTCTCTCCACAGGGCCCTCTCCTCCCTGTCCCTCTTCTCTCCACAGGGCCCTCTCCTCCGTGTCCCTCTTCTCTCCACAGGGCCCTCTCTTCACTGTCCCTCTTCTCTCCACAGGACCCTCTCCTCCCTGTCCCTCTTCTCTCCACAGGGCCCTCTCTTCACTGTCCCTCTTCTCTCCACAGGACACTCTTCTCCCTGTGCCTCTTCTCTCCACAAAGCCCTCTCCTCCGTGTCCCTCTTCTCTCAACAGGGCCCTCTCCTCCCTGTCCCTCTTCTCTCCACAGGGCCCTCTCCGCCCTGTCCCTCTTCTCTCCACAGGGCCCTCTCCTCCCTGTCCCTCTTCTCTCCACAGGGCCCTCTCCTCCCTGTGCCTCTTCTCTCCACAGGGCCCTCTTTTCACTGTCCCTCTTCTCTCCACAGGACCCTCTCCTCCCTGTCCCTCTTCTCTCCACAGTGCCCTCTCCTCCCTGTCCCTCTTCTCTCCACAGGGCCCTCTCCTTCGTGTCCCTCTTCTCTCCACAGGGCCCTCTCTTCACTGTCCCTCTTCTCTCCACAGGGCCCTATCCTCCCTGTCCCTCTTCTCTCTACAGTGCCCTCTCCTCCTTGTCCCTCTTCTCTCCACAGGTCCCTCTCCTCCTTGTCCCTCTTCTCTCCACAGTGCCCTCTCCTCCCTGTCCCTCTTCTCTCTACAGTGCCCTCTCCTCCTTGTCCCTCTTCTCTCCACAGAGCCCTCTCCTCCGTGTCCCTCTTCTCTCCACAGGTCCCTCTCCTCCTTGTCCCTCTACTCTCCACAGTGCCCTCTCCTCCCTGTCCCTCTTCTCTCCACAGGGCCCTCTCCTCCCTGTCGCTCTTCTCGCCACAGGGCCCTCTCTTCACTGTCCCTCTTCTCTCCACAGGGCCCTCTCCTCCATGTCCCTCTGCTCTCCCCTGGTCCCTCTCCTCCCTGTCCCTCTTCCCTCCACAGGGCCCTTTCCTCCCTGTCCCTCTTCTCTCTCCTGTGTCCTCTTCTCCCTTCCCTCTTCTCTACACAGGGCCCTCTCCTTTCTGTCCCTCTTCTCTCTCCTGTGCCCTCTTCTCCCTGTCCCTCTTCTCTCCACAGGGCCCTCTCTTCACTGTCCCTCTACTCTCCACAGGGCCCTCTCCTCCCTGTCCCTCTACTCTCCACAGGGCCCTCTCCTCCCTGTCCCTCTTCTCTCCACAGGGCCCTCTCCTCGCTGTCCCTCTTCTCTCCCCTGGTCCCTCTCCTCCCTGTCCCTCTTCTCTCCCCTGGTCCCTCTCCTCCCTGTCCCTCTTCTCTCCACAGAGCCCTCTCCTCCGTGTCCCTCTTCTCTCCACAGGTCCCTCTCCTCCCTGTCCCTCTTCTCTCCCCTGGTACCTCTCCTCCCTGTCCCTCTTCTCTCCACAGTGCCCTCTCCTCCCTGTCCCTCTTCTCTCCACAGGGCCCTCTCTTCACTGTCCCTCTTCTCTCCACAGGGCCCTCTCCTCCCTGTCCCTCTACTCTCCACAGGGCCCTCTCATCCCTGTCCCTCTTCTTTCCACAGGGCCCTCACCTCCCTTGTCCCTTTTCTCTCCACAGGTCCCTTTCCTCCATGTCCTCCTTCTCTCCACAGGTCCCTCTCCTCCATGTCCCTCTTCTCTCCACAGGGCCCTCTCCTCCCTGTCCCTCTTCTCTCCACAGGGCCCTCTCTTCACTGTCCCTCTTCTCTCCACACGGCCCTCTCCTCACTGTCCCTCTTCTCTCCACAGGACCCTCTCTTCCCTGTCCCTCTTCTCTCCACAGGGCACTCTCTTCACTGTCCCTCTTCTCTCCACAGGGCCCTCTCCTCCATGTCCCTCTTCTCTCCACAGGGCCCTCTCCTCACTGTCCCTCTTCTCTCCACAGGACCCTCTCTTCCCTGTCCCTCTTCTCTCCACAGGGCCCTCTCTTCACTGTCCCTCTTCTCTCCACAGGGCCCTCTCCTCTCTGTCCCTCTTCTCTCCACAGGGCCCGCTACTCCCTGTCCCTCTTCTCTCCACAGGGGCCTCTCCTCCCTGTCCCTCTTCTCTCCCCTCGTCCATCTCCTCCCTTGTCCCTCTTCACTCCACAGGGCCTTCTCCTCCCTGTCCCTCTTCTCTCCACTGGTCCCTCTCCTCCCTGTCCCTCTTCTCTCCACAGTGCCCTCTCCACCTTGTCCCTCTTCTCTCCACAGGTCCCTCTCCTCCTTGTCCCTCTTCTCTCCACAGTGCCCTCTCCTCCCTGTCCCTCTTCTCTCCACAGGGCCCTCTCCACCTTGTCCCTCTACTCTCCACAGGTCCCTCTCCTCCTTGTCCCTCTTCTCTCCACAGTGCCCTCTCCTCCCTGACGCTCTTCTCTCCACAGGCCCCTCTCCTCCCTGTCCCTCTTCTCTCCACAGGGCCCTCTCCTCCGTGTCCCTCTTCTCTCCACAGGACCCTCTCCTCCCTGTGCCTCTTCTCTCCACAAAGCCCTCTCCTCCGTGTCCCTCTTCTCTCAACAGGGCCCTCTCCTCCCTGTCCCTCTTCTCTCCACAGGGCCCTCTCCTCCGTGTCCCTCTTCTCTCCACAGGGCCCTCTCTTCACTGTCCCTCTTCTCTCCACAGGACCCTCTCCTCCCTGTCCCTCTTCTCTCCACAGGGCCCTCTCTTCACTGTCCCTCTTCTCTCCACAGGACCCTCTCCTCCCTGTGCCTCTTCTCTCCACAAAGCCCTCTCCTCCGTGTCCCTCTTCTCTCAACAGGGCCCTCTCCTCCCTGTCCCTCTTCTCTCCACAGGGCCCTCTCCGCCCTGTCCCTCTTCTCTCCACAGGGCCCTCTCCTCCCTGTCCCTCTTCTCTCCACAGGGCCCTCTCCTCCCTGTCCCTCTTCTCTCCACAGTGCCCTCTCCTCCCTGTCCCTCTTCTCTCCACAGGGCCCTCTTTCACTGTCCCTCTTCTCTCCACAGGACCCTCTCCTCCCTGTCCCTCTTCTCTCCACAGTGCCCTCTCCTCCCTGTCCCTCTTCTCTCCACAGGGCCCTCTCCTCCGTGTCCCTCTTCTCTCCACAGGGCCCTCTCTTCACTGTCCCTCTTCTCTCCACAGTGCCCTCTCCTCCCTGTCCCTCTTCTCTCCACAGGGCCCTCTCCTCGCTGTCCCTCTTCTCTCCCCTGGTCCCTCTCCTCCCTGTCCCTCTTCTTTCCCCTGGTCCCTCTCCTCCCTGTCCCTCTTCTCTCCACAGAGCCCTCTCCTCCGTGTCCCTCTTCTCTCCACAGGTCCCTCTCCTCCTTGTCCCTCTACTCTCCACAGTGCCCTCTCCTCCCTGTCCCTCTTCTCTCCACAGGGCCCTCTCCTCCCTGTCGCTCTTCTCGCCACAGGGCCCTCTCTTCACTGTCCCTCTTCTCTCCACAGGGCCCTCTCCTCCATGTCCCTCTGCTCTCCCCTGGTCCCTCTCCTCCCTGTCCCTCTTCCCTCCACAGGGCCCTTTCCTCCCTGTCCCTCTTCTCTCTCCTGTGTCCTCTTCTCCCTTTCCCTCTTCTCTACACAGGGCCCTCTCCTTTCTGTCCCTCTTCTCTCTCCTGTGCCCTCTTCTCCCTGTCCCTCTTCTCTCCACAGGGCCCTCTCTTCACTGTCCCTCTACTCTCCACAGGGCCCTCTCCTCCCTGTCCCTCTACTCTCCACAGGGCCCTCTCATCCCTGTCCCTCTTCTCTCCACAGGGCCCTCTCCTCGCTGTCCCTCTTCTCTCCCCTGGTCCCTCTCCTACCTGTCCCTCTTCTCTCCCCTGGTCCCTCTCCTCCCTGTCCCTCTTCTCTCCACAGAGCCCTCTCCTCCGTGTCCCTCTTCTCTCCACAGGTCCCTCTCCTCCCTGTCCCTCTTCTCTCCCCTGGTACCTCTCCTCCCTGTCCCTCTTCTCTCCACAGTGCCCTCTCCTCCCTGTCCCTCTTCTCTCCACAGGGCCCTCTCTTCACTGTCCCTCTACTCTCCACAGGGCCCTCTCCTCCCTGTCCCTCTACTCTCCACTGGGCCCTCTCATCCCTGTCCCTCTTCTTTCCACAGGGCCCTCACCTCCCTTGTCCCTTTTCTCTCCACAGGTCCCTTTCCTCCATGTCCTCCTTCTCTCCACAGGTCCCTCTCCTCCATGTCCCTCTTCTCTCCACAGGGCCCTCTCCTCCCTGTCCCTCTTCTCTCCACAGGGCCCTCTCTTCACTGTCCCTCTTCTCTCCACACGGCCCTCTCCTCACTGTCCCTCTTCTCTCCACAGGACCCTCTCTTCCCTGTCCCTCTTCTCTCCACAGGGCCCTCTCTTCACTGTCCCTCTTCTCTCCACAGGGCCCTCTCCTCCATGTCCCTCTTCTCTCCACAGGGCCCTCTCCTCACTGTCCCTCTTCTCTCCACAGGACCCTCTTTTCCCTGTCCCTCTTCTCTCCACAGGGCCCTCTCTTCACTGTCCCTCTTCTCTCCACAGGGCCCTCTCCTCTCTGTCCCTCTTCTCTCCACAGGGCCCGCTACTCCCTGTCCCTCTTCTCTCCACAGGGGCCTCTCCTCCCTGTCCCTCTTCTCTCCCCTCGTCCATCTCCTCCCTTGTCCCTCTTCACTCCACAGGGCCTCTCCTCCCTGTCCCTCTTCTCTCCACTGGTCCCTCTCCTCCCTGTCCCTCTTCTCTCCACAGTGCCCTCTCCACCTTGTCCCTCTTCTCTCCACAGGTCCCTCTCCTCCTTGTCCCTCTTCTCTCCACAGTGCCCTCTCCTCCCTGTCCCTCTTCTCTCCACAGGGCCCTCTCCACCTTGTCCCTCTTCTCTCCACAGGTCCCCTCTCCTCCTTGTCCCTCTTCTCTCCACAGTGCCCTCTCCTCCCTGACGCTCTTCTCTCCACAGGGCCCCTCTCCTCCTGTCCCTCTTCTCTCCACAGGGCCCTCTCCTCCCTGTCCCTCTTCTCTCCACAGGACCCTCTCCTCCCTGTGCCTCTTCTCTCCACAAAGCCCTCTCCTCCGTGTCCCTCTTCTCTCCACAGGGCCCTCTCCTCCCTGTCCCTCTTCTCTCCACAGGGCCCTCTCCTCCCTGTCCCTCTTCTCTCCACAGGGCCCTCTCTTCACTGTCCCTCTTCTCTCCACAGGACCCTCTCCTCCCTGTCCCTCTTCTCTCCACAGGGCCCTCTCTTCACTGTCCCTCTTCTCTCCACAGGACCCTCTCCTCCCTGTGCCTCTTCTCTCCACAAAGCCCTCTCCTCCGTGTCCCTCTTCTCTCAACAGGGCCCTCTCCTCCCTGTCCCCTCTTCTCTCCACAGGGGCCCTCTCCGCCCTGTCCCTCTTCTCTCCACAGGGCCCTCTCCTCCCGTCCCTCTTCTCTCCACAGTGCCCTCTCCTCC